>NC_090646.1:540601510-540663015 GCF_040937935.1 Hyperolius riggenbachi
AAGAATCTATCTGATGGAACAGATTTCCAATAGATTTCAGAATGAAATCTATTGAAAATCGATCGAAATGCATTATTACACCATTCGATCCAATGCAACTCTATGGGCCATTGATCTGCTGCCAGTAGCCGATCGACCTAGATTTTCCATCCAGACCGATCGAGCAAATCGATCGAAATCATCCTGAAATCAATCGGTCAGCCAATCAATCATGCTTCCTGCTGCATCAATTTCTAGCCGATTCGATCAGAGCGGTTGAATTGGCCGCCGATCGATTGCTAAAATCGACCAGTGTATGGGCCCATTTATTTTTTGGTCAGTTTGGTCCAATTCTTCCTTCATACAGGTCTGTGTGCTTACAATTCACAGCTGCAAGGAATGTATTGTGCCAAAGTAGTGTTCACCACATTCACCGATTTCAGCTGTTGTTACCATTTCTACATTGCCTATATGATATAATGCTCATACAGGTAAGACTACTTAACAGAGCAGAAATGTAATTTTACTACTGCATGGAAGTGGGTTACCAAAGGAGATTTGCCGGTTCAAATATCAAATCATGTGCAGAAAAGCTACCCTTTTTTTTTAAATATCTATGCATGTGATTTGCTATAAAGGTTAGCACAGATAGTGCCCTGCTTAGAAATGGTTTGAGTTACGAACATCTCATGCACACAAAGCTGTACTCATGTTATAAAATGTACTGTATTGTTTTTTGTTATGGCATGTTTTTGTTGTTACATACTACACTATTGCATAAACTGTTGTAAGTAGTTAAAAGTACATTGAAAACGGCTCCAAACATAATTTATACTGTGGCCCATATGGAATTCCACTTTTCTCCTACGTTTTCTCCTAGGAGATAATTTTTCCTCTTCTATTTAAAATAACTTTCCAGTACTTTTCCACTGAAAAAGTACTGAGAAGTAAGTGCAAAAGTACTATCAAAATTATTTTGAGTATTTTCTTGCTTGCTGGTGGCTTAAAGGGCATTTTATTGACAAATTTAAAAATATCACCTAGGAGAAAACGCAGGTGAAAAAGTGAATTGCATATGGCCCTGTTTGTCTTAATCAATCAAGTCCAAAGTTATCAGTTATCCACATCTACCTTTATGAGTAATACATTACTTGATTTACAAACACATTGAAAGTTACAAACAACCTACTGGAACAGAACCTGTTTGTAAGTAGGGGACTGGCTGTATATTTCTTAAATTTTTTAAGCAAATCCTCTCTTGTTTCTGTTTCAAACATTCAACCCGATTATAGGATGTTAAAAACAACCATAAACTTTTCTCAACTTTTCTTGTGCATAATTGGTTGTCTAGATTCTAGAATCAAAAATATTTAAATAAGTAAGAACCAAAGTTCCCCCAGTGGAAAATATTCTCTGCAGAAATGCTTATAACATTTCAGCTAGTGAAAATTTTAATATCTGGAATTGTATCTTTACCTAACATGTCTATTTGGAAATATGACTTAAATATTACGTTGGAAAAAAAATCTTTAAAAAAATCAAATTTTTAAAATGTTTTTAACTATATACTTTTAAAATGATATAAAAAACATCTATTTAACTCAAAGTTAAAATTTTGGTATTGAGGTCCTAAGAAAGAAAATTCAGAATTTGCTTAAATACTTCCCACATCGCTACACCTAAAATAAGGGATTGTGACAGAACAAGTGTAAAGTTTGAAGCATTTACTCCGGCATGTCGCCCATCTACACCTTATGCAAAGTTTTAGAAGTTGTGTCTTGTATTGCAATTTTATCGTACCATTAGAACTTGTTGCAGAGTGTTTTCATGAGCTTTGATGTGACTGCTGTTTTATGCATAAACCACATTTATTTCACTATTAGTGTAATGAGATGAAGAATGGCCTCTCGGGTGCTTCTATAAGTTGTAT
Source organism: Hyperolius riggenbachi (assembly GCF_040937935.1). Taxonomy (NCBI): domain Eukaryota; kingdom Metazoa; phylum Chordata; class Amphibia; order Anura; family Hyperoliidae; genus Hyperolius; species Hyperolius riggenbachi. The sequence goes on from NC_090646.1 coordinate 540,603,420, forward strand.
AAATCAGAGTGTGGAATTATTAGCTCATGCCGCCTAATAGTAACTCCCACTAATGTTACTGTAACTATTGGGAATACGGGGCGGCCATATGTTTCAACAATTGCAGCATTCATTTGTAAAACAAACAGCATAATGTAACTGTCTAAATGTTAACCATTTCAGCGGACAAACTCATTATTGCGAACACATTATAAAGGAACCTATGCTGCCTTACAAGAGCATAATACTGAAAGAACATTTATCCTAATAATGAATATTTTATTAAATGAGTGCTGCTGTGAGTAATAATACTACAGAGTTTCATTTCTACAAAACAAATAATAAGGCCCATTGATCAAAGTATAAAATAGTAATTTGTTCTCTATTTACTTTCTGTGGTCCTATGAGATTTCTACGCTTTTGTTAATCAACCATTTTAAGTGTTTTATTATTATTATAGTGCAGTCTAAACACAGCTCAGGGCATTAGCCGGTGTATGGGAACAATCTGACCAGCACATTATTATTTTATTAAATCTTTATTATCTTAACAGGCAATCAGGAACAGGCACTTTAATGGTTTAGATTAAGTAAGTAGCCCATCACACTATTAATTGTGACTTCCTAATAAAGTAAAATACACATGATCGGCTATTCCCCTGTAAAGAAGAAGAAGTAGCCAGAAAGCAGTATCTACTGATACCCATAGGCATGAAGATCATCACATTCATAATAGCCAGATTGGGCACAACACAGTTTCTGCGAACATGTATATGTGCAAAATACAGCAGATATACACTGACTGAGAATTAGTTAATAACACCATTTGAATTATGTTTGATTTATTTTTGTTAATTTATTTTTACCACATCATTTTCAATATTAAAGCTTATCATTTTTGTGAGCTCAGCTCCTCTGCTTTTAAACTTCCGACACCATTGCCAGGACCAGCAGCTATAAAGAGGTCATACCAAGATAATAAACACAAGGTCACAATCAAAACAAACATACATGTACATCAGAGGATATCAAAAAAAACATGAATCTTTAATCTTTCTATTCTTTTTGTTAATGAAAATAATTGTCAAAAAAATCATCTGTTTATTATTCTATCCCAACTGTGATGGAGGTATGCAAAAGCCTGTTGTATGTTAAGTAACAGCTAATATTTCCAAAAGTGTTGCCCATTTAGCCAACCTCCGGTCAGAGCAAGAAAAAATTATATTCACACCGTTTGTAGCAAAACTGCAGAAAACAAAATATTTTCATCTTCTTAGTAGCTAAAAATAAAACTTGTTTTGAAAGAGGTTTAGAGGAGGGCTGTCAGCTGCTAAGTGTAAATAGGAGTTGCTGAGAGAAATCACTTCGGAGCAATGATAATGCAGATGTTCATTGTTAATGATAGACTACAGCAAAAAGCTATTAAGTCAGAATGTCAGAGAGATGTCCAGAAGCAAAACACTGTGACTGCAATATGCATGCTGCAATCTTTATAACACATTCTGAGGGGTATTTTTTTTAAACATTATTATTACGAAGACTTTATATTTCAATGTTTTCTCTTTCTGACTTCAGTTCAATCCCATTAGGTCAGTCAAATTTCTTCTTCATAGATGCACAATACAGCTATAGTAGCATTATTCAAATTATCTGAATAAAGAAAAAAGTAAGCCCTTTAGTTGTGGCTAGTCAAATTGCGAGATTAGATTGTGAGCTCCTCTGAGGGACGGTTAAATGACCACTATCGCTAAAAAAGTGGGCAGTTAAAATCTGACAGGACCAAAAGGTTTTTAGCCAGTCCATCTTTTCATGCTGGATTCTCAAGGTTTTCTTTGTTTTCAACAGCATTTCCTGAACAGCAGTTTACCTGCCAAAATAGTAAGATACCAGCCAGCCTCCCTAGTCACTTGCATACTATTTTGTCAGTTAGACTATGCAACTGCTGTTCAGGAAATTCTGTTGAAAACAAAGAACCCTGAGAATCCCCCATGAGGAGATGGACTGGCCCAAAACCTGTCAGTTCTGTCAGATTTTAACTGCCTACTTTTTTCGCGATAGTGGTCCTTTAAGTGACAAGACAATATACTCTGTACAGCGCTGTGAAAGATATAGGCACTGAATAAAGACTGAATAGTAATATAAACACCTTAAAGAGATTGCATTTTTTCATGTGTGCTTTTTTTCTTAGATTTAGAGCTCCAAATCTATTTTGTTATTAGGAAAATACTAAATATTACTAATTAAAATATGGTATTTTAGAGCAGCACCTGCTGGTGTGACCAGCAAGCTTTACAAGCTCTTGTAACATCCCTATTTGAATGCTTAAAAACAAGATAGCTCATTAGAAAATAGTAGGGCCAAGTTCTCCAAGTCTGGAGACTTTGCTTTTGTAATGTAAGAAGGTTTTGTTTCTTCTTTTTTTTTTTTTTTTTTTATGCACAGCATAGCAAAATCTTCTGCTCACAGACCTACCAGTCTGATCAGCAGTTTAATGTGTATTATTTCATGTTTAAAAAAATAAAACATTACTTTTTTGTGCTAAACCCAACAAATTAACCATCTCCCGACCGCGTCACGCCAATGGGCGTGGCCGCGGTGGCGGCCCTAGGACCGCCTAACGCCGATTGGCGTAAAGTCCTGGGGCTGGGATTTGCAGGAGATCGCGCGCAGGCTGCGCGCGCATCTCCTGCTTGAGGGGCGGAGCTCCGCCCCTCAAGCAGGAGATGCCTGCTTGAGGGGCGCTGTCTATTTACATAGTGCAAAGCTGCAATCAGTAGCAGCGCTGCACTGGGGACAGCCGTGTGACACGGCTGTCCCCGTGGGGGACTCAGAAGCGATCGGCTGTGATAGGCTGAAGCCTATCACAGCCGATCGCTGTGATAGGCAGACGGGGGAGGGAGGGTGGGAGAGTAATGCGCAGAGGGGAAAAAAAACAAAAATGTATTAAAAAAATTACACAGAAAATGTTTGTTTGTAAACAAACAAACATACCTGGGGGTGATCAGACCCCACCAACAGAGAGCTCTGTTGGTGGGGGGAAAAGGGGGGGGGATAACTTGTGTGCTGTGTTGTGCGGCCCTGCAGCTTGGCCTTAAAGCTGCAGTGGCCATTTTCATTATAAAAGGCCTGGTCTTTAGGGGGGTTAATCACTATGGTCCTCAAGTGGTTAAGCAACAATCTTTGGTACATGCGATGCATTCCCTTCATTAATCTAGACTGATTATTTATTTCATCAAATGCAGGTGAAGTCAAATAACAAAAGACAACCTCATTAAATATTTAAATGTAATATATAAATGTATTCTATTCACATGTGTACAGTTGGGGAATATTATGATGTATTTCATACATTTATGGCTCAAACAGATTCATTCAGTGAAAGGAAGCAGATAAAAGTATACATATCCATTTAAACACAGAGATAGTCTGGACTGCACAAGTCAGCGTAAAGCAATAAACAAAATGTTAGCATGCCTGATAAGAAGATAGATTTTCCACTGAGCTGCTTCAGAGTTCAATGTCAGACTCAAGGGAACTAAGAATTTAGCTGTGTCTTCAGCTCTATAAACTCAATTCTCTGTCGTAGCATTTAACCTCGGCATGGATATCATTCCCATTCAATATACAAAACCACACACCATGAATGATTAAATAACATAGAAAATTTACAAAATAAAGTCAGTGGTTCAGCAACAGGGGAGATCAGGGCCCGTTAGCGACCACACACTGATCATATAGCAATGCTGTAAAGGTCATTTTTAAGAATAAGATCAAACTGCACATAAGACAAGGTGAGTTTTCACTTACTGACAACAGTATCTAACAAGCCAAACAAGTGTCCCTGAAGCAGTATTAGCCACAACCAAAATGTGTATAACAATTCAAAAACAGAATCAGAATCATATGTATTCTAAAATAACACTTTCATTATAAAACTGCAAATTCATAGAAAATACTCCAATAGGCATGCCTATTGGATATTAATAGTACAAATACACAATTAGACGCCAGCAAACATAGGGTCATATGAAATCTTGTAATTATAGATAAGATGCCTAAATAATTGGATCCAGCCAGTTCCAGCTTCATTAATTCATGTTCTGTTTAATATGAATTTATACATTGTTTGGCCAATGTCCAGCTCTCTCAGTGGGTCCACAGACAATCAGAACATTTCCACAAAAACTACTCAGTTATGCACCAGCAAATACTAGTACATTAGATTTATGCTAAGGTTTTTTAAGCCTTGTAATGCATTTATAGCTCAAGCATGTAATGCTGCTAAGTCCCTGTTGGCCCAATCTTGAAAGGGTGCTCCACTCCCCAGGAGTGCATTAATGTTTAGGATTTCAGAAATATCCAAGCTAGTTGAGATTGTCCAGACATACTGGTTCTGCCTACCAAGCATGAGGTTGTGGGTTCAACTCCCAGATCAGGACAGCATGGGCAATTATGTCTGGCAGCTGGGGTGTTGATTAAAATCTCCTTGTGGCATGAGGTACTGCCTCTGCCTGTGTAGCATGAGGTCAGGAATTCAACTCCTGGGTCAGGAGTTCCTTAGCTCCTGGTGCCTCTGGTCTTTTTGGTCCTTTATCCAATAATATTCTGATCATCTTGCAGGTTGTTGCACTTTGTAGCCTTGGCCTGGGCATCCGCTCGGCAGATCAGTCAAAACCAGCCTTATCAGCCTGCCAACAGACTTTACACATGGGGAAACTGTCGTCCGTCAGAACAGCTGCCCCGCAGGCGGGTCTGATGACCTGTCATTTGAAGAAATCAGGCATTTGTACACGCCTACAATCAGGCATTTGTACCCTACAGTTAATTATCTCCCAGTGCCTGGAAACAGTTCATTTTTCCTTATGTTTTTTTTTTTTTTTATTCCAGTTTTTCCAATCTATTTTGCCCTTAGGCTTATGTTCTTTTGTATTCCTTATTCCTAGTTATACTTGGAATATGCTGAATATTTTTCAATAAAATTAAAGTTTAAAAACTTACTCAGTTACAAGCTAAGAAGAGTGGTGAATCACAAGAAACTTAATCTACCTAGTAAATGAGAAAGTGTGTGCACTGGTTGTATATACAGCAGTGAGGTACTTTGAACATGAGACCACTGCACAACCCATTTCCAATTAATTTGTATATTTAACTACTGATTTATAAATACTAATTTATAAATCATCTGCTTTGGAGATCATGTCTAAATGTTTTTTATAAAAAAGAAAATATTTTTGCTCAACCATCTGAGGAAGCTGGCCTGTGGTTGCAAAACATGTGGGTCATATTGGTCAGTCTATAAATTAAACAATACAGAACTGGAACTGCCAGTGATTAAAGTGGTGTATCTATGTTTGGTAGGTCTCATATAACCCCTTGATCAGTCAGTGCTCAGTTGTGTATTGATGCACCCATTGTTGTATTTTAATGGAATTCCTGCCCTTCCTGGGAATTTATTATCTAGACTTTCTAATACATATGTATTTTTTTGTTGTTGTTTGAGTCTGGTTGTTTTTTTGTTTTTTTTGTTCAATTTAGTTTTAATTTGTATACGTTTTCACTGGTGATTAGCATTGCTTGACAAACATTCTTAAAAGGGTTGTTCTGTATTATTTGTTAATAATAGTTCATTTACAAAATGACTTGTGTAGCACTCTTGGTTATTAACAAAGAAAAAGGTCAAAACGTGTATAACTTCAGCAGCCTATATCTCTGGAACATGTTATCATATCATCCTACCACACAATTTTCAATCAAGGTAACATTTGATTTTGTATTTTTACATCACAGGCTTAATTTGAATTGTAGTGTGTTAAAGGTTTGTTTTAAATTTGCACATGCTCTCCAAAACAGTGCCCTCAAACCTAACCCTACTATGATTTCCACAACAACAGACATCCTACACGTTGGCCCATATGCAATTAAGTTTTTCTCCTGAGTTATCTCCTAGGAGATAATTTTCATATTCTCTGTAAAATAACTTTTAAGCATTTTACAATTGAAAAAAAGTTCCTAAAATTGGTGAAAAAGTACTATCAAAATTATTTTGAGCAATTTCTTGCTTGCTGGTGGTTTAAAGGGGATTCTGTAACAGGGTTTTAAAATACCAACTAGTAAAAAAAAAGTAATGGGCCAACGACCTTTATTCAAAGAGTTTTCTCCTAGTTGATATTTTTATACCTTTTCTATAGAATGCCTTTTAAGCCCTAAACAAGTAAGAAAATGGAATAATTTTGACAGTACTTTTATAACCTGATTTTTGGCACTTTTTAGTTGCAAAGTGCTGAAAAGTTATTTTAAACATAAGATTTTAAATTATCTCCTAGGAGATTGAATAAGGACCATTGTTGGTTGGCATAATTGACAAACATTCAACCCTTTGGGGCTCGGTATTATTGATAAACATTCAACCTTATATGGCACGGTATAATTGATAAACATTCAACCCTTTGTGGCACAGTAAAATTTATAAAAAATTAAACCTTTTGGCTTGGTATAATCAATAAACATTCAATCTTTAGTAGATTGATATAATTGATAAATATTCAACCCTTTGTGGCTCAGTAGAATTGAGAAACGTTGGACCCTTTTGTTGCACAGTATTATTATGAGTTAATATTTTTATGGTTCAAAGGTTTGTACGCTTACTTGAACTTCTTACCAGTGTCTACAAAACATAGTCAGCTATATATACTATATTTAATTCAATTCAGTATGCATGACCAGATTAAATTGCATATTTTATATACCGCACATATTTGTAACATTTTAACTAAAAAGTAGAGGTGTTACTTACCTCCCAGAGGTGTTGCGTATTTCTCAGAGCTCCTGTTTGTACCTTGTCTGGAGACACAAGTACCCCTTGGAAAGGCCCGATCCAGGTGCCCTGCTGGATTCTCTGAGCTGCACAGATGCCATATGCCAGACCTGGCACAGTGCTGGTACACAGACACACCTCCCTTGGAAGGTCACGCAACCATTCGGGTATTTCAGGAGGAGGTGCCACAGATGCAGTGCTACTAGTGCCCACAAGGCGTCGCAGTGAATGCAAAGGTCCATGCATGGGGCATTCTCCATTCCGATTATCTGCACACATATCACAGCCTGTAATAAGAAAGCAAAAAGAAAATTTCTGTGTATGCTTAGCTATTATGATGGACTCTCATGTATGAAAAACATAAAAAAATGGCCGCCAGTCAATTAACAGTTTTTATTAGAATGAGTTCAACATTGCCAACATCAGGGAGTAAAAGTTCATCAAATAACTTTGTGAGGTCATTTAATTAATCTCTACCCCCGATGAAGGCATTTTGGGCTGAAACCTGGGTCAGAAAAACTTTGTTTGATAAATAAGAAACTGTTTGTAAAAAAATTAATCAATGAAGTGTGAGATTGCAGTGGAGTGCATTATTTTGTCCCTCCTACCTCCCTGCACAGGTTAGAAAGACTTTTCACTCATCCGCCAACCAGAGGGAGGTGCCAGGATGCACAAGCCAGAACTCCCGCTACAACCAAGGAAGGATAGGAACTGCTAACACTTGGATCAAAGCATTGGTGACTGCCAGCTGGGAGCAGTGATGGGTTTAAAAGTATGGAGGACGTTGTGCTGCTGCTTTGCTGTCTTCACTGGGAGGCATCAGGGATACTTTTTTATCTCAAGTAGTAGTGAAGCTCTTTTTATTGCTGCAACTTTCCCTCTGTGTAAGGATAGTTTTTAGGAGCAAAGAGTTGTGTATGCCTGTTTATCATAAGGCATTATGCGGAAAAGGCACCATGTACATTATTCATGTAACAAGCTATTTGAAAGGTATAGGAATTTTTATTCCGAAGAACTTTCAACACCTACTTTCAACAGTGCTTTTTGTGTAGCATATGGGCAATGTTGATGATTTAAATGATTAAATTAGAGCATTTGATTTTTTTATCCCTAGTATTAGTATTAATATGGTATTATTTTCCTTTATTCGGAAGTGCCAAGCAGGGCCGGGCTGAGGCATAGGCTGGAGAGGCTCCAGCCTCAGGGCGCAGTGTAGGAGGGGGAGCACAATTCATTCAGCTGTCATTCCTAATTGTGTTTGAAGCAGACAGAAATAAGAAAAGGGGATACATAGCAGTGACTGCAAGCCAGATAACTAGAGATTAAGGTGTTGGGGAGGTTGTGGGCCCTGTGGCCCTCTTAGTCTAATAGCAATCAGTGTGTGATGGCTGGGGTGGGAGGGATGGAGGGGCGCACTTTGGTGTCTCAGCCTTGGGTGCTGGAGGACCTTGTCCCGCCTCTGGTGCCAAGTGATTTAAAGTATACAATAATACATAATTCAGCTTTACAGGCTTGAGATCAATGCTTCAGTGTTTCTACTTAACAGATCTATATGATTAGCATAAGTCAACTATTTCAACATTCTGTTTAGCAATGTGCCACCAGAGTTTATTCCAACATTTCTAACTTGCTAGTGTAGGTTTTCTTTTTAAAGAAAAATGTTCCTTAGAAGAAAATGTTTTAAACTTTTTAAATAAGGCTGGAGACAAAGCTCTTCATGACTGCATCCATGATGCGCTGACCTCACCGCAGAGGGAGCCGAGAGATCTAGATGGGAAAGCAGGCAGTATGGGTGGTGTATAAGAGTGTCTGGCTGCAGCTCAGCCAAATAGAGGGTTTGCTGTCCTATAGACCATCCATCCGGCCAATCTTTGCATCTCTCTCGGCACTGGTGTATCCCGGGTTGGGACTTCAGTCCACCTTCAGTGTTTAGTGAGTGAAGGGGCAGAAGGGTGCCAGGTAGGTTGTGCTAGGTTGTTGGCAGATGATGTAGCTGCTGCATGCTTTTTTGGCAGTTGGAAACAGCTGTAAACAGCTATTTCCCACAATGCAGCAAGGTTCACAGACAGGAAACTGCCAGGAGTACGTACTCAGAGTTTCTTGTGGGAGGGGTTTCACCACAATATCAGTCATACAGAGCCCCCTGATGGTTTGTTTGTGAAAAGGAATAGATTTCTCATGTAAAAGGAGGTATCAGCTACTGATTGGGATAAAGTTCAATTCTTGGTCGGAGTTTCTCTTTAAGTCTAAAAACAGCAGTTTAACTTACCTGAGGCTTCATGCAGCCCCCTGCAGTCGTCCTGTGCCTGCACCTTCCTTCCAGTAGCGGCAACCCCTTAACATCTGGACATTCGTGGCCAGTTGCTGGCTACTGTGCATGCATGGGTCAAAGCCACACGAACCCTGATAGCACTCCAGTTACTGGGAGTGTTCGGCACATGTGCAGTAGTGATTTACCTCTACTGCACATGTGCAGAACGTTGCCATGCACGGGGATGTGTGGCCCTCCAGCTTTGAGGGGGTCACCGCTGTTGGCTGGAGGGTCACGGAAGGACAGCGCCAGCACAGGATGACTGCAGAGGAATGAAAGAAGCCCCATGTAGGTTAAACTGCTTCTTTTTTTTAGACTTTAGATTTCCTTTAAGGTATTTTCCTGAACTTCTCTCAAACACATACTAATTTCTGCATAAAAATACATTAAGGTTCATGACTTTCTTATAAAAGGTTTCTGTTTTTCTAAGGTTGAAGTAACCAGACATACCCAAGTCATGCACTTAGGTCAACTGAAATTATACAGATCGTTTTCAGCAATGGAGTTTAAATGTAATAGCTAATATATCAAAGATATGCGTCCGTGCATAGCACTGATAATATTTATCAAATACTTTCCAATTTGCTTTTAATCAAGTGCATTTCAGCCATTTGAAGTAATCCCAGACTAAATATTTAATGTATCCTTATGTTTGCTACATGGAGGAAAGTGGAGAACGTGTAACATGGTTGCATGATATTATGTAACATCATAAATCTGATGCTGAAAAGTAATGCTAGGCTTCTTGCTGCAGTTTACAGACATTAAGGAGTAGATTTCTGTAAAGAATGAGGTTCCACTGAATTTAATTAGGTTCCTACTGTATAAATTCCTTGTTATTGATGGTTTTCCTGGAGACATGTTGTCTACACATGTAATAGAAAAGTCATCCATCCCACAAATCTTTGCAGACAGTGATTTTGTATTTGAGAAGTCTCGTTGCTGTCACTGTTGGCCCCTGTGTGTACATATGCGTTTTGGGAAGAATGTAGTAGGAGGTTAATATAGTGATGGATAGCAGAATAAATAAAATTGGTATTGACTAGCAAACTGGTGTGGCGGAAGCTCCAGGAAAACACAGCTGTACTGGTTGAGATCAATGTGGTTGTGAAGTTTTCTGATCACAAGGAGACCTGTTGCTCGGTGAAATGGTTGGCCTGATTTGCAGACGAGGAGCTTACACTATCAGCTAAGGCGAGCAGTGTTTACTTTAGATTGCTGGAATAATGTTGCTTGCCTATATGTGGATGCCTGCACAAGCACAAGTACATTTCATGGGCTGGGTAGTACAGGTGCTCAAGGTAAACTTAGGTAAGCATTAGTCCTTCTGAAATAAAGTCCATGACCAGGAATAAGGCTACCTCTGAGCTCTACTGCAGTGACTCTGGATTCCTCTGTTGCCCAGTGAGATATAAAGAAATGAACTGAGTATTATTATTATTTTAGTATGTATATAGCACCAACATCTTCCACAGTGCTTTACAGAGTATATATAGACTTGTCACTAACTGTCCCTCAGAGAAGCTCACAATCGAATCCCTGCCTACCGAAGTCATATGTAAGTTGTAGTCTATGACCAATTTAGGGGGAAGCCAATTATCTTATCTGTGTGGTTTTTTGGAGGTGAGAGGAAACCTACACAGACCTGGGGAGAACATATGAACTCCGTGCAGAAGTTACCCTGAATGAGATTTGAACAGGTGGATCCAGCACAGCATGGTGAGAGTGCTATCCACTATGCTACCATGCTGCATCTCCACATTTCCCTGAAGTAGTGCATTAATTCTATTACTTTTTTGGAACATGTGCTGGAAGTGATGTCATTTAATTGCTGATGTTTTAAGAAGGGATTTCTGTTCTTGCAGTGCTAACAGTAAAGTGCTTTATGGTTATAAACCGGGTACCTTATTTTGCAGCATTCGCAAACCTCATACTCACAGGGTTTCCATATCTTGCACTACTTATAACAAAATAGTTTGAACTAGCTGAGTGCATTACTTTCCATGCTTAAAAGTAATGTTGGTGTTTGAATTGGGGTCGTCAAAATCCGAATTCGCTCGTCACCACTTCTTCAGCACCCAGATATAGGGACAGGGCTGGGGAAGAGTTCACTTATTTGCATTTCACGTGAAGCACAATGTAAAGTGCAGATAAGTGAACTCCCCCTGACCATGTCCACTTGTTTGGGTGCTGAAGTATGGTGACAAGTAAATTTGGGTTTCCAAATTTCAACAACTTGAATTCGAACACCAACTCTACTTAAAAGTTAGACTGAGTACACATTTATAATGTTTGTCGCCCAGCAAGGAGCAGGGTGCGATCTCTTGGATGACAGGTCCTAGTTGAGTTCTTTACACCTCCGATTCTGCATTCCAGGCGTCGGAAGCGTTGCATACATGCCTCCAGGTCTCCTCCTTCAATGCCGCCCACTGCGTACAGTATGTAGTACCCAGTGGGCGGCTTTGAAGGAGGAGACCTGGAGGCATGCACGCATGCAGTGCTTCCGTCGCCTGGAATGCGAAGGTGAGTAATTCATTCTCTACCCGCTGCCATTGATTGCCATTCCCCTCCCGCTGCCACACTCACGTTGCTGTGGAGGGGTAGCAGGGAAGGGGAAGCTCCAGGTGAGGGGGGGTCTGGCATTCCTCCCCACCACTGAGTGCCTGCTTCTCCTTCCTGCGCTGCTACCCCCTCCTGCTGACCTGGCCCTCCCCCACCACAGCCAGCCAGCTCATAAGGTAACATGAGCGGGGGAGTGGGGGACGAGCGGTGGCTGTGGGGGGAGGGGTATAAGCGGAAATGCCACTCCAGGGACCATGCCGTCCTACACAATTGCTTCACTTGACGTCATGGGCCAACTGCCCCTGTAAATACTTGAGTGAAATGACTGAATATTATTAGATACATTAGCCTGCAAACGATACAGTACTGTAAAATACAAGTTTGGATGTTGATTGTCTGTTTCTTGATAGTTTCAGTCACACAAGGCTCTTTCGTCTTAACTAGTGCACATACATCCTCACGCCTTATTACTTTGGCTTGAGGTCTGCAGTCAACAGATTTTAAAAACTAATATCTGCCATTGACGGCCAGTGGATCTAATGGACCTAATGCTTGCCACACTAGCCAGTATCACTAAAAATCAAAGTCTAATAAACAATTCTACCTTTTTCTATGTTATGCCCCTTTGTTACGTCAGTTTTTTTTACCCTTTAGTAAAATGGAACTATACACCAGAGACAGTAAGGATTATAGATAACACACAAGACAGGAATCCAAGCCAAGCCTAAAGTGAGATGTTGGCCAGAGCCAAATGACAGTTATCTGTTCCTCTGACAGGTAGAAAATACAGACATTCAGATGAAGTTTAGGTCACTTGTTAGTAAACAATGCAGACTTTGGAAGACTATGACATATGTACACGAGGTCTATTTATAAACACTGGACATTTTTCCAGAGGTGCTTATTTTTCAGAGTCAACATTTTTTTTAGAAAGTCATTAAGCTGTTTTCCCCATTTGTATAAATGATCAGTTTGTCTGGTGGTGATCTGCTCTAGAAAAGTGATATTAAGCATCATATCTTATCTTTCATGATTAATTTATTGGACCTGTTTGATATTTATATTGAATTTAAATATGGCATGTTTGATAAAAAAAGAAAAATACTTGCTGGACTTTTGCCAAAGAGTAAAGGGATTAAATAGCAGCTATGGTTGCAAAGTTTAGGCCCCATTTCCATTGGAATGCCACTTGTGTCTTGTAGACTAACACAGCACCCATGCAACTGCCAATTTGAATCTGGATTCTCCTGCTGTGCCAATGCGGGGCAATGGGAATTCATACGCGATGTGTGGAAAAATGTACCAGATACTATTTTTTATTCCTGCACACAAATCGGAAGCAGCCTATTGATTTCAACAGGCTGCCAATCCATTTTCATGTGCAGGAAAGCGGAGTAATTTAGCTCTAGTAGAAACGGTAGCTTTTCTTTACTTTCATAAATAAGGAGTTCAAAAAGTATTGACAATTACAGTCAAATGTAGTACAATTGTCTTCATAAATGATTGACATGCTATGTCATTGGTGGTGTATAAACATACTATATATCACATTCCCTGTCTGTGAACACAGTATCGAGGGAGTGGCCAATCCAAAGTACAAGTCTAGTTTAGTAAACATTTTGTACATTTGTAACACCGGCACTGCACCTCTACAGACACTCCCATTAGGAGTGTGCAGTAAAGAGAATGGGACTGATACATTGCGTGCGTGTGTGTGTGTGTGTGTGTGTGTGTGTGTGTGTGTGTGTGTAGCAAGCGGCGCGCCTTTTCTTGGTTGCTAAGATGTGGTTCTCATACACCCACGTAGTAGAGATGTAAGTCTCTGATTTGCTAGTCATGATCATGTGCTAAAGTAGGATGTGATCATAGCAAATCAGAGCTTTGCAAATTTATCAGCTGATCAAACAAATCACATGCTTTTTCATGCATTCTCCTAGACATAACCATCACCAAAGATAAGCAAAGCATGTGGGCATGTAAGTGTGTGTGAATTGTATAAGATTGTCAATTATGAGATGCGCTGTGATGCTGAAATGATCTTAACACCCCTTACGGAGACCTGCCACTGCAATGGCTGAAAATAATGGCTTCTCCTGACAACATGTATGGCAAATGGAAGCACTTTTGTTCAATCCGGCTCAGGTCAATAGTGATCAAATGTCACTGTGCTTCCCCTGGGTCCTGTTGAGCAGTCTTGGTGAAATCCATTGCTCTTCTCAATGTACTTGTTAGTGACAGGTGTCTGCACACAAAAACTGCTATAATTGGGGGCTTGATGAGAGTCCGTAAAAAGCCAACATCAAGAAATAGATAGTTCCCTTAGCACAGAAGTCAGTGTTTGTTGTTTTGTGTGGCTCTAGTATCCATAAGTGACAGCCATACCAACACACATGACAGCTGTACCATCATGTGATACTATTTTAAATGATTCTAACATAAAATATTTTCCAAGCCTTAACCATCCCAAATCAGTGGATGTCAATGACCACCAGAAACCGTTTAAACTGAAGTCTATGTGGATGTTATGTGTGTATGATAGTAACATCTATAGCAAATGCTATACATGTCATGCGCTTTACGGAAGTCCTGGGAGAATACAAAATTACTAGCAATTTAGAGCACAAGGACAGCTATATAATGAGATGCTATTTAACCAAGTGACATTTAATTGGTAAACAATGCTTTGCTCAGTCCAAACCGTAGTGAGGGAATGCCAGTTACTGTCACCAAGAGCCGAAGAAAAGTTACTGCCACCAAGAGCAGAAGAAAAGCAGATAGACAAGACGCTTTGAGTTTATTTCCATCTCATCTGTAGATAAACGGATGAATTCCTTTCCATGAGAGAAAGGGTTACTGTACACAGAAAAAGCAACAAATGTGTGGACCAATAGGGTTGATTCACAAATCTTACTTATTTTTTTCCTAGAGGTTTTGAATCAGGAAAAGGAACTTTAGCGGAAAGGGAAAAAAAATAAATCAATACATTGTAAAGTGAGAAGTTACAAAATAGAAGAGCGATCAAGAAATGATTGATATTCGCCATGTAATTTGTTCATATTGTTTGATCCACAATGAGCCTGCACATCATCATCTTTACTACTGGCAGACATGATAAAAAACAAACAGCACCAAACTGCCATTATCTATAACCACATGATTGCTGCTTTGGTATGGTTGAGAAACTGGCATATGAAAAACAAGCAAAGCATGACCGGAATGGCAAAGCTTTCAATAGCAATAACAAAACTTTATTGCAACAACAAGGGCATAGTTAAGACCAATTAAAAGCAACAAGGACAAAACTCCACAGGATAAACATACATGAGAAGTAATAGTACAGTCAATTGCAGGCCACCAGGTCACAAACTAATTTAAATATCAATGGAAAGAGCCTCCTGGTAAGTCAAATGCATTAGTGTAGACCAACCTTTCTCAACCTTTTTACCTTGGAGGAACCCTGTAAATAACTTTTGGATCTCAAGGAACCCTTGCAAACAATTTTTTGGTCTCGAGGAACCCCTACATTTATTTTTTAGGAGGCATGGTCTTTAAAAAGGTTAGGCTGCTAATTTTACTATCTCCTATTACACTGCCACTCATTATACTGTCTCCTGACCCCCCAATTTATTGCTTCTTGTTACAGTACCACCTATTGTAGTGTACTCTATTATACTTCCCCCACGATGGGGTAAAATGCCAAGGAACCCCTGCAGAGTCCTCAAGGAACCCTGGGGTTCCATGGAACCCTGGTTGAGAAAGCCTGGTGTAGACTAATATAAATAATAGTGCAAAGAGCAACCAAGCATGTCAATGTATGTGAGTAAAGTGGTGTGTGCAAAATAATTTACTACAATGTAATACATAAGTGCACCAGTAGCAATGTAGACAAGACTAAAGTGCATGTTATGACTGTAGACTGGGAGAATGCCAGGTAGGCTTCTATGCTATGAGATGAAGGGACTCCACACAGGTACTGTAGGTACTAAATGCCACTTTGGTTGTTTAGATTTTTATTTTCATATGAGTTTTTTTTAAAAAGGAAAATAATTTTTTAAAGCTGGGATGACTGTGTTGAAGTATGAAACAAACACCCAAAATGCTCTAATAACCTGCACATCATGGAATCAGCCTCTACGGTGCTTACAAGATGGTGGGCAATATGCAATTACTTTTTTTCCTGAGTTTTCTCCTCAGTGATAGTTTCACAACTTGACAATATAATGGCTTTTAAACCACTGGAAAGCAAGAAAATACTCTATCAAATAATTTTGATAGTCCTTGTTACCTTTTGTTGTGTTACTTTTTCAGTTGCAAAGTGCTGAAAAAGTATTTTAGAGAGAAGATGAAAAATTATCTTCTAGAAGAAAACTCAGGAGGAAAAGTGTATTGCATATGGGTTGGTATCTTATACCAACTAGGATTTCCAAAATCCACACTGGAGTAGATCTAAACTGCTTCCTTGGATATAAGGTGGCAGGAGCCTTGCTCCACATCTGGTGGACGTGTCCCAAACTCATTAGACTCTGGAGTAGGGTATATGGTTTGTTACAATCTCTATTCTATGCCATTATCAAGAAGAACCCCTGGGAGTCCCTACTTCAAAAAATCAGGAAGCTAAAAGCTGTACAGAACAAATTGGCTTTTTGAGTCTTGCTGATGAGATGAATAAAAAAAACCCTACCATCAATATTGCCAAAGTGAAAGCCAGAATGAATGCATTCCTGGTACATAAGAAACAAACCAATATTCACAGGGACACACTTTTTTTTTTTCACCAGAAGGTTTGACTTCCAGGCATTTAATTAAAAACTAGACTGTAAAACATCTCTTTCTGGTTATGCTTTTCTCTTTCTGTTTTTCTTGTGTCTCTTACTCTATTGTTTGCTCAATGCTGCTATTTTACTATTAGGGTCTCTTTTCTTTCCCATTGGGTATCAGGCAGCATGGCCCATGGAAACCAAATTTACTATCCCTGACTTGAGTCGTGTATTTGGGCCGGAAGTCCATCCTGTTTTATATAAGCTACCACTTTATGAGACAATAACATAGGCAACTGTTTTGGCTTTAGACGACCAGCAAAACTCTGCTTTCGTCCTCTTGTTAATAGAGTTAACATTTTCTGATTTACATAGTTCTATGCAACTTGTAGCGCAGCAATCTGGATGCTGAAAAGAAATGGCTCCATTCACCAAGCAGCATTTTAATAATGGTCACAACCAGTAATAAGTTATAGGCAACATGACCTAAGGCGCTTTTCTCTGTAGAAAAGATTGTTTGTCATTAATTCAAGAAGCCTAGATTAAATAAAGAGATTAGGATCATTCTCGCTAGTTACTAAATGCAGACTTTTAGCCCATTATGATTGAGCATCTGTTGTTTTATAGTGTGGAGGGAAAGGATGGATAGGGCTTTTGAACAGAAGTATCTAATCTTTTCAAGTGGTCCTTTTCAAAGCTACAAACCTGGAAGTCTTCAAGAATTTCATCAGCTACTGAACCTATGAACTGTGATATTACTACATTTGAAACACTATTGTTTTCTTTGTTTTTTATTTTTCATTAGTAGTCTTTTTTAATGTAGAAATGTTAAAGGTTTTATTCAATATAATATGGCTGTGTGAAATACAGAATTTCCTTGACAGTGTCTGGAAGTTTATGAATTTGCTCGTGCTCATTGTATGATGATTGTTTAGTCTGGGAATCTGAACAAGAATCAGAACCATTGATTTTTCCAAGTACAATGGGGGTTGTACCCGGAATTATTTTTGGCACATACAGGATTGGTGGTACAGTATACTGGACATATAGTAAAATATGCATAGAGTGGCATGCAGTATAGAGTAGGCATACACATACAGTTAAGATGCAGAGAATATACATATACACATGGAGCATAGTAGAGGAGGACCAGCGGGATTGTCCAAGGGCTATGTGAATGGAGCTACCATACTTAATTGCATTGCTCAACGATTCGGTTGCCTGCGTTATGTCCTTAGAGGGGATTGGTAGGAAGTCCCCTGTGATTGCACTCAAAAATCCAGCCCCCGGCTTGCGGCCTAGTCCGTAAAAGTGGTATGGGAGGCCTGGAACATGGCTAAAACTAGACTGATAAAAGACTTTAGGGGAAAGATGTGCTTACTGGGCTTACTGATGTTGGCCACTGGCCTAACAACACTGAGACACATGGTAAAATGTAAAGGTCTAGTTCACAGTTGTTTTTTTGTATGCATTTATCGTTGAAAGTAATTATTTTGTTTGTTTTTTTTACAGTATTTGCACTGTTGACTTCCTGGGTTAGCGCCAGATGCTACTTGGAGGGACTGAACAGTAGTCTATCTTCCAGCTATAAAATCTTTAGAAAGCATTGCACTCTCTCAATTGCGGGCGGCCTTCTAATGTCATATTGTTCTTAATTAAATATGTTGTGGCCGACACCTGCCAAACATGGTCTTCAAAGCTGTGTGCAGAAATGCATATGCACTTTGTCAAATGTGGAACTCTGGAAAAGTTAAAAGATAAAAAAGTGTAAAGCTCCTGACCACCACCCAAGAGCCTCATCAACACCTACATTTGCCATGCAAGGTAAGTTGCGAGGCGGGAAAACAGTGCATATAAGGAGGCAGCAAATCCTTTGACCTTTGCAAAGCACCCTTGTCTCAACGTTGAAGGCAAAGCGGCTCATTTCTATCCCTGTTTTCTCTAAAAACAATATATGGCTAATGACTAGGGGGCTTAGGTGGTATCTCATTACCCATTAATAAGGGATGTACCAACTGGTCAGCACGCTACAATGAGTAAATGAAAGTGGTCATTATTCAATCAAGCCAGAACACAAAATAAGATAGGATGAATTCTTTGGAAAACCAACATGGTTTACAGTGCATTGGACTTTCTACTTTTTTGTCTTTGTGAATAAGCAAGGGGTCAAAAAACACAACTTTTAGATATTATCATGGGGGGTTACTTCATCACCTCCTTATTAAGGTGTGACAAGATTGATTGATTCAGTTAAACCCCTTCTCTTTTTTTTAAAGGCGGTGGAAGTGAGGGCTGGGACCCTACTTTCTTAATATTGGAACCATGGTGCTTTGCAGGGAGGGGGGCTGACTTACTGCCACCTTTAAATGTTGAAAGCCATACGAGTTGGTATTGTACAGCTGACAGAACCTCATGCTCACTTGCTCCTCTTACCTGAGGGGTTACTCTGTTTCTTTTTAATTAAAGGACAATAAAATATTAATTTACTATTTATTTAAGCTTGCAGTGATGTTTTAAAATGGTATTCCCTCACAAAGCACATGTTTACAAAGCAGCATCTCCAGTTATTTGTTGGTGATTACCACCTGGGCATAAAACTCCATAGTGATGGCCAATAAGGTGATACTGCATTCATGCAATTTTCTGCTAGAAGACCGTGATGGGTTTTTTCCCCAGTCATGGGGCATCACTCCTTACTGAAGCTTTTATAAACCAACTGAGCCCTGAGTATCTAAGTGACAGAACAATAAAGCTGAACTACTTGTTGAGCAATAATGGATGTAATATATTTTCATCACTGGCATTCCACACATCTAAAAACATGTAGAGGTATTGCCATTTACCTGGGTATACAAGATCTGAAATACACTACAGCATTGCTGGAATTGTCTCTAGACTGCACATGGGAGAAAGTTGCTGTAGCTATACAAGTGCAGTAATTTGTGGGGTTTTTTTTTTTTGTTTTTTTTTTGTTTTCGTTTTTTCTCAAGATTTTTTGAATGCTAAATTCTTCATTGCATGGAATTAGGGTACAAAACACAGGACAAGTAATCTAATCATGATCTTTTAAAGTTCATCATTGACTGAGGCTGCTTACACACCAAGACGTTACAGGCGCACGTTAGTGCGCCTGTAACGCTCCCCCAACGCACAGCAATGTAACACAAGTGGGCTGTTCACACAGCCCACGTTGCGTTACATGTAACGCTGCACGTTCTGTGCAAAGTGCAGCATGCTACGGCGTTGGAGCGGCTATAGCCGCGTTAGACTGTTTGCACATGCGCAGTGGGGGGCGGAGGAGGCGGGGAGAGCCAGCTACAGTAGCCGTGCACATGGCTACTTAATATTCACTGCACTGGCGGGCGCTGATTGGCCGGCGGGACCACGTGATGCGGAGTGTCTCGCTCCGCATCACGTGGTCCCGCTGGCCAATCAGCGCCACTCTGGGAGACATTATAGGACTCGAGCCGCCTAACGCGGCTCACTCTACCGTCGGCTCTTGCAGCACCATACGTTGTGTTAGGTGCACGTTATGCGACCTTAACGTGCCACCTAATGCAACGTCTTGGTGTGCAAGAAGCCTAAAGGGAACCTGAGGTGAGAGACCTATGGAGGCTGCCATATTTATTTCCTTTTAAACAATACCAGTTGCCTGGCAGTCTAGCTGATCTTTCTGTCAGTAGGGTCTAAATCACACACCTAAAACAAGCATGCAGCTAATCTGGTCAGATTTGTCATAGGCATCTGATCTGCTCGCTTGTTCAGGGTTTTTGGCTAAAAGTATTAGAGGCAGAGGATCAGTAGGACAGCCAGGCAATGTGCATTATTTAAAAGGAAAGAAACATGTTAGCCTCCATATCCCTCTCACCTCAGGCTCCCTTTAAATGTTAGATTCAATACGTTCAATTGAATAAAAATATATTGTAATTAAAGGACCTTTCTATTATAAAATCAAATGCTTTTATTAATCGAATATTGATTGGAAAAAGCTGTTCTTTATCCAAGAAAGTGAGAAGAAACATGTAAGGACTGAAGTTGCAGTGCTTAAAGGGACACTTAAGGCTCGTGAAAAAAATGAGTTTTACTCACCTGGGGCTTCCACCAGCTCCCTGCAGCTGTCTGGTACCCATGCAGTCTCCATTAGATCCCCCTGGCCCCATCGGCAGCCACTTCCGGTTTCGGCAACAAGCACCGACAGGCCTAGGAACACGAGTGATTATTTGCTTACCTGGCCGCAATAGCGCTCTCTATACTGCTATTGTGGCCAGTTCCCCAGCCTGCCACCGAAACCAGAAGTGGCTGCCAGTGGGGCCAGGAGGAACTGATGGAGACTGCGTGGGGACGGGACAGCTGCAGTGGACTTTAAATGGATATATATCCTTGTGCCATTTCCAGGGCATGGTTTGGACTAGGTGCATAGGAAGATACACTAGCTAGATTATTAGGAGGTGTTTAAGCTCAGAAACATATATGGGGAATAGGTGAATGGGTTAGGAGGTGACCAGTGCTCCATTTTTATAGGGTTGTGCAATACTGAGGGATCTTTTGTATTGTATGTGATTGATTGTTTTGTGCAATAATACAGCAATTTGAAACAAGTTGGATCCTCGAGTGATATGTTTATATGATATGATTATGTGTTAAGCACAGATAGTAGGTTTGTTAAATAAAGCTGCAGGGGACTGAGTAAAACTCATTTTTTTCCTGAGCCTTAAGTATCCCTTTAATCAGTGGCTCCATTAGCTTTGAACTGCATCAAGCAGTACAAAGCTAACGGTGGTAGTAATGTGATGAATATTACATCAAATCTGGGGTGCAAAGGGTTGAGCAAAGATCAACATCAAGAAGATACTGGTCCTATGTTATTTTTATGTTTTATATTAAACAAGTTCTATACAAGTGCAACAAAATCATTGTAGGATTACTATAAAAAGAATGAGTACTTAGCTACAGACAGAGAACTAGGGACAGGGACATGACCTTTGTCTACAATCTTCGACTACTGTGCTTCTTGCTGCAGTTATTGTGCCTTGCCCATTGCAAGAGGAGTCAGCCGTACACACCAGCAAGCAACTTCTAGGTTTACCACGTAAGAATAGAGCAGTGACTTGTGGAAAGCCAAGCAGATTTGATATCGTATAGCTTGATTTTTTTAACTCGTAACGTTAATTTAACGTTATAATAAAAAATAATGTAAAAAATATATTTTGTACAAGAATGTGTACCAGGGGTATGTGCACCTCTGTGGCCCACAATCTTGCACTAAGTCCTGGCATGCTTCCTGCCTCTGAAAGGTGTTCTGCAGAATACTGGCAGATAGAAAGTCCCCACAGATTACTGTTGGCCACAGCTACTTCAAATGATTCTACAGATGGCACACAGAACCCAGGAGTATATAAGAGACTGAAGCAGATCTGTGAGAATGTGGACACTAAATAATGGCCACGGAGTTAAAGAACTTACAGCACGTTGCTTAACTCCACTCTGTCTACATTTTCCTGAGGCCTTATTTACTGAATTTCCATAGAATGCAACAAAGATACCTTCCTACCCATCCCTACTTGGGTATGATTGCAATCTGTTCCTGATAACAGTCATATACTGATATACACTGACTGAGGACCCATGAAGTCCAGTCATGTCCATATTCATTACAAAAATAGAATTTTTATGATTTGTTTTTTTTTGCAAATAGCTCTTATTCATGTGAAAATAAATAAATAAATGATGCTGCTTAGTATCACAACTATGCAGAATAACTATACGCTTAACAAAGAAAAATTTCTGAACAAAAATAAAATATTTCAGTCTGCCTTAATATTGCCAGCCGTGGAGACGGAAAGTGTAATCTAGGCAATAAAAATATTTTTATAGTTGAGGATTCAGTTAGGAGTTAATCAATGTAGTTGTGTGTGTCCACCAGATACACGGCATCTACATGATGTGCTGTACACATGTCCTATTCCAGGTCATAATATTATAGAACTCTATCTGATGTTCTACAACGCCATGTTGTATTTAAAATCTACTAATGCCTGCATTAGCACTCATCCTTGCTTGTGATAGTACATCATGCTGCTAGCTTTACCTACTAACTGATCTCCAGCCTGATTGTTCTGAAAGCCTCACTTTGGAGAACATCATGAAATATAATCAAACAAATAAATTAAGGCTGTTGGTTTTTAAAATATCTTTTATTAGGTGGCAAAAGCTCCTTCCTTGGGTCATATCAAGTAAAAGTTGGGCTGTGGAAAGGTCTAATAAATGAGTTTTTGTGTGGCTGCAGTCATATGCACATATACAGCTTGAGAGGTTTTTTTTTGTTTTTTACTTTTTATAAATCCAGCTGTCTTGATTATTTTAAGAAATGTTCTTACAGTCGTTGTGCGTATATAACGTTGATATAAGTACAAATGGCTACACACTAACTTTTCGACAATGCTTGTTATAGTCAGATATTACCCGAGTGAGGGGTTGCAAATGTATTATGCCTAATATCAGACACTTAAAAAAAAATACAGATCAGGGATTCAGGATGACCTTTGTTCTTCAGTATTCTTCAATTTACCTAAGCCTCAGCACGTCCACCCCTATGTGAACACAACTGGGCCTCAGCTCTCTTCCTTCCTACTTTTAATTAAAGCCTCATTTACATGAATGTAAACAAGGGGCACTTGCATCAGTGGTCCAAAGCAGCTGCTTACTGCATAACAACTGTTGCTCACTCTTGGTCCTAACATTCTAATGTAATAATAATATAATAATCCGAACATTTATATAACACTTTTCTCCTGTCGGACTCAAAGCGCTCCAGAGCTGCAGCCAATGGGACGCTCTCAGGAGGCCACACTGCCGTGTTAGGGAGTCTTGCCTTGAACTCCTTACTGAATAGGTACTGACCCTAGCCAGGATTCTAACCCTGGTCTCCCATGTCAGAGGCAGTGCCCTTAACCATGTGTGTGTGCCACTACTTTAACACTGCCTGTAGCACTTTATTACCACGTAGTAAATATAACACCAAAGAAATGCCGTAACTGTTCGCCCAATTGAACTGTCCTCGCTGGTCCAATTGAGACCCATTATACTTGTTTTCCAGGTGGTAATGTGACAGTTTCTACAAGCAGAAACCACTGGGAAAATAAGCACTCTTGTAAATCACCCCTTAAAGGGGATCTGAAGCAAAAGGTATATGGAGGCTGTCATATTTATTTCTGTTTAAATAATACCAGTTGCCTGGCATTCTGCTGATCAGTCTGGCATCAGTACTGTCTGCATAGCACACCCGAACAAGCATTAGCTAATCTTATCAGATACATTTGATCTGCATGCTTGTTCAGGGTCTAAGGCTAAAGGTATTAGAAGCAGGGGATCAGCAGGACAGCCAGGAAACTGGAATTGTTTAAAATTAAATAAATATGTCAGCCTCCATATCCCTCTCACTTCAGATTCCCTTTAAATGCCTTGTTACATTTTATTCCTGTGTTTAAGACGCTTCTGTCCTTTACGCTCACAAGTATTTAAGCAAATACTGAATTAAAAATATTAACGCTTAAACAACAGTCTTTGAAAAGGAAACCAAAATAAATGAAAAAAAAGTAATTATAAAGTTAAATATCTGCTATCATGCTTATTTTTTTTACAGTTAAATTTAAATATTTAAAATTATTAAGTGAAATATATGACAATTTTAAAAGCTATTTCCAAGCATATTTAATAAAAAAAATATAGCTGTGACTAATAAAATGAGTACAACCTATAGCAATGTTTAAATCACTTGTAAACGTTAGCTTGGTTGTATTAGACCAAGGGTTGCTAAAGGGTCATTCAATTGGTGGCTAATTGCTGACCATCAGGTAAGGGCAAACATCATAACTTAAAGGATTTTAATATAAACCTCATGGAGACCATTATTGCAGTATTGCTGATGATTAATGGCCTACTGCTGTTACGGTTGACTTCATTATTTTTACTATCATCTTGTATGTATAAAGCATTGACCTACAAATCAGAGCTGTACATTAAACAAGAGATGTAAATAGAAACTTTGAGATAAACAATCACAAAAATTATTTAAAAAAAGAGGAAGCACCACCCTGTAAAAAAAAAAAAGGAAGAAAGAAAAAAGAAAGAAAAGAAAAAGAAAAAACTTACAAGGCTTTGGTAAATCACATCCCCAAATTTTTCGGGAATGAAAATGTAATACTGTAACAACTTATAAACCTGAAAACAGCCTATTCAATTCACTTATACTGCATGTCGTAAGTATAACTTTAGTGACTATTATTACGTTTCTCTATATACAATCTACTGTCAACATCAGTATGTCACCAATGAGTAATATATTGTAGTAAATATTACACAGTAATTTTATGACTGTTTTGCCACTGTTGAATTACAGCAGAGGTAAGAGCGGGTTACAATTACGGCCCCACTGGGGCATCTACACATTACAGAGAGAAGTTTTATGGGCACATTTACCCTGGACTTTGTTAAGTGAGCGAACTGTACATGCGACTGCAGCCTCACCAATGCAGCAAATATAAGTATTTTACATAGGAAGTCAATGGCAAATTCTGCATACAAGGAGCACATGTCCAACCTTATCGGCTGATTTAATGGGTTGACTGCCGAGCCCCCCCCCCCCTCCCCAATTTGTGTGATCTTAAAATATCCAATCAGGAAAAAAATCACTTTTACTCATTCTCCACAGTCTGGATGGATCAGGATGAAAATAAATCATCAAATGAGTCTCGTGGGTCAATTTTATATACACATTATAAATGTATACATTAGGTGAGAGCAATTGTAGCATGCTAGTATGATTATTAATTCACAGAGGCCAGTAAGTCTTGTTTGCAAAGGCTAGTTCATTAACATTTTTGCATCACAGGCTAAGACTATCATTCAGCTTCATCGTGATGAGTTAAGTAATATCAGGTTTGCTATAGGCTAGCAAAGAAACAGAAAATATGTAATACTGTACAGGTCTTACACCAACTACAGACAAGTCACATAAATTTAAATCATGAATAATTTTTAACACCGTGTTAGTTACTAAAATAATGATGAGTGATTGCTTCTGATCAGATTCTAATTAGGATCTGTGGTTTAAGATGATTCTATAGTCTGGGCTATGTAACCAATTAGCCCACGGTACACTGGTATAATGTGTTGTCATCTGTAGAGGATAAATGAGTACCTGTACAGGTAAAGTAACTAATGAGCCTGTAGTTTGTATAATTACTTTTGCAGGGACAGGATGTCTGCACACTTTCTCAGCCTGATAAACTACATTGGTAATACAATACAAAGGACATCATAAAAATGCGGGCATTATGATAGATTTGACGTAGATTTAAAGTAGTTAGCTGAATAAATGTATTTTCCATTGGCTTGACAGTCTAGCATGGAAAAAATAAAAAAAAATGTTAAACTCACAAATGATTTACTGTACGTCTGATGGGTCAATGACCTTGTATTCAGTACTACACAGCAATAACTACTATTTTGTTATTGAAGCCAATGAAGACTTAAATACAGACAGAGGCTGGACTTGCTATGCAAACAGTGGAGATTATAGGGATGATTTAACAAATTATAGTTTTACTACCAGTTCTTTAGTTCTGAAATACTTTAGTAACTGAAGAACTATAGATACATTGCTGTTAAAAATATTACTGACTAGACACTGCTTGATCTGGTAACAATACCTGAGAAAAGAAAGAATGGATACTGAACCAGTACAGCTGCACTTATAAGATCCTTGTTTATTGCATTAATGCATCAATTCTAGTCAATAACAGCAAATTGCCATACAGTTATGGCTACACATGCATACAAACAACAATGCTCATTTGGACTCTGCTCTGCATAACCCTAAACTTACTGTAAATGCCACACATAACAATCTCAGATGACAGCATTAACATGCCCTATCCAGTTCTATACAGCCAGTAACTGTATAACTTTATTGCTGTTATTGAGTAGTCTAGAATTGGTGCATTAATGCAATAAATACAGATCTTATGCATGCACTTATACTGGCTTGGTCTCAATTCTTTCTTTACTTTTGTAGCTGGCATGGGGTGGGGGGGGGGGGGGGATTTCTTCACCTTGCTCAATGTGTTTTTTTTTTTTTGTTTTTTTATAGAAGTGAATACAGATTCCCTTAAACTGTTATTTTATTAGATCACATAATAGATACTATATGTTATTTTATGTCTACATGGAGTACATTTATAGGCATAAGAAGTCCAGCCATAAAGAACTTCTATATTGACAGCACAAAATTGGCAAATCATAATGAAAAGAAATGTACTTTATCGTACTCTTTAGGTTATGTGACTTGCTACCCCACAAGTGCCCAGCAGTGCCCACAATTAGGCCAAGTTCTGTATAGGGAAATATGCGTAAAGCTGCCCCACTGCATACAACATGGATAAATGAGTTCCTCCTATAGAACATGGCCCGCTACTTGTCAGCAAATGCTAACAGGAACTAAGTGGCTTAACTAAAACCCATCACCCATCACCTTTAACCTATTAACTATATTACTTGGAGCCTGTTACTGCTAATGGTTGTACAGATCTATATAACACTCTGGAATCGGTCTTGTCTCAGAGCCTGGAGACAGTATTAGGGAAAGCAGAACATGTGCTGCCCCTGACCACTATATGATTACAGCAAGGGTGCTGGGGGAGGGGGGGGGGGTAAGTGACACTTTAGGAGTACTGGACACTGGGCTCCTGAGATTGGACCAGCATTGTGTAACACACTGCTGAAAGTCTGCATTGTACTATCAGGGTGGCTACAAGACACCCCTCTCTGTAACACATTGTAATGCATATTATAGACTTATACTTCTTTCTACTCTATAATTTTGTGATAATATGCCATGGATGACCTCACCACATTATTATTATGGGCAGCACGGTGGAGTAGTGAGTAGCTCTATCACCTTGCAGCGCTGGGTCCCTAGTTTAAATCCCAGCCAGATAGCTATCTACATGAAATTTGTATGTTTCCCCCATGTCTGCATGGGTTTCCTCTGGGGACTCTGGTTTCCTCCCACATCCCAAAAAACATACTGATAAGTTAATTGACTTCCCCCTAAACTGGCCCTAGACAACAATACATACACTACACGATACATACAGTACATAGACATTTAACTATGGTAGGAATTAGATTGTGAGCCCCTCTGAGGAACAGTTAAGTGACAAGATAATATATTCTGTACAGCTCTGCGGAAGATGTTGGCACTATATAAATACTAAATAATAATAATAATTATTATTATTATTATTATTAAGCATAATTGTGTAAATATGTAAATTACATTGCCTAGTATTATTATTCTGATCAGCAAATGCCATAAAGAAATTATCTCTGTTCTCGTTAGAACATTGAATAAGCCCCCCTGAGCCTGCAATGGCGGATAACACTAGAGAAGTGTGCTAGGTACACACGATACAATTTTCAGGCAGATTTACCTGCCAGATCGATTTTTTCCAACATGTCCGATCTGAATTTCGCTCGATTTTCCAATCGATTTTCATAGAAGTAAAGGAAAAATGGATCGGAAATTCATATCGGACATTTTGGAAAAAATCGCTCTGGCAGAAAATTGTATTGTGTGTACCTAGCAAAGGAGTGTGAGCTTGATAGGTTATGTCAGATAGTCTGTATTTTTGTCATTGCATAATCTGTGATGTAGTGTGAGCAGCATATAATTGTTATCAGCTTATTCTGATATTTTCATCTATTATTTTGAAGGATTATTGGGCAATATCTGCTTAGACAGTACAGACTATCTGGCCTTTCTGTGTCCTCTGTTGAAAGAAATAACACACTTAAAAGCCAGTGAGGTTGTATTTCCCTGAAATTGATTGGATGAGTGAATGAAATGTTTGTTGTCAGTGAGAGAAGGCAGAAACGAGAATATTGTCTGTATAGAGCCAGCACCCCTGGCCCTCAGAGACCCCCATATACAATGTACAGATGATGAATAGGGGCTGGGAGCTGAGATCGATGCTGTCTCTGTGCTGGCTCCACTCTCTCCTACAAAACTATAGAGCAATTAATTGTGGCTTGTCCCCTCATCCTTCATCTCCTTGTGGCACATATCGATGGAGATTACTGCTGATGGACCATTTTATCACCTTAAATAAACAGCCAGCACCTTTTTCTAACCTCAATCTAATATATGACTGCATATCCTGTACGGGGGGAGTGCTGTGGTGGAAGCTAGTGCCAGTGGCTCGGTACACAGCCACAGACTACATGCCAGCCACTATTGGCACCACCATAGAGAGACCCTGTGCTGTGACTGTCTGTTACCTTGTCTCGGGGATATTCAGTGTGCAGTCGCTGCGCTCATATGCTGAGCAGCATCGGGGCACCCTACAGCTACTATATACTGCTTCTTTGTATGATAGAGTTTATATCTATCAGCTCTGTGAGGTCAGCTATAAAGGATGACCTTTGCTCTTTGTATTTAATACATAATTCCGGTGTTATGGAATACATCACTGATTAAACCGAGAATCATACGCCATCGCCCCATTTGAGTATAAAGTCACCAGCAAGTGGCCTAATGAATGAAACGCATATGTATCGCATTATTCTCCGCTCTGATCGGACTGCTTTCAGTTTCACAATGCAGCGCGGGCTCTCTGACTAGTCGCTATGGGAAGCTTTACAATAAAGTTCCCCACCCTGACACAATCAAGGATTCCTAACATCTGTGGTCAATATACGTTAACGTTTATAAGTGAATATGGAACAAATATCCCTTCACAGCTAGAGCAGCTGAATAGCAAGACAATGACAAGAGTCACCCTGACATGTGGGCTTTGAACTCAAATGACAATTGCCAACATATGCTGTTCTCTGTGACTGTCATCCTGTGGGGGGGGGGGGGGGGGGGAGCTTGTGGCGAGCAGGCCCTGATGCCTTTCACCAGTGGGAGTACGGGGCTCATTCTCTATGGGTGAACGCAGCGCTATAGTAGGATAGAGCCTGAATGACCAGCTATAGGGGTGACAACCTGTACGGGACACATAGGGGCTGCTGCGGATCTGCGTTCACGTTACTGTAACTTATTAGGGAACAAAACTACAATAATGAAGAACGTCTGGACTCCAATAAGAGATCAGCACGAGATCTCGCCTGTCACACTCCATATAACGTCCTTAGAAATTTGTGTGTATTAATATTCACTAATATTTATAAATAAATGCATACCGATAATTGTTATTATGGTGATGATGATAATTATTGTCACTATAAGTGATCTAATTTTACTAGAAGAATTGTATGCGTGGGAGATTGTTATTATTATTATTATTAATACTAATAATACTGCTAAATAATAATAATAATAATAATGTTTTCCCATTTGCCATTTATTAAGAAGACGAAAAAGACGTGTATAACTCCTTACTGCCGTGTCCTATAAAATAACAGACTACAAATGTCCCATTAATTACTCTGCCCCGAACTCTATTGATTGTGGTTTCTGTAAATATTTGGTAGTGTAATAAACTTTCCAAACTACGTCCCCCAGCATGGTCTGTGTCAGTCAGCTCAGCGCAACACCCCGAGTTATTCCAAATGGCCCCAAATGAATGGTCTGCCGATATGTGATGGGATTTTCAATGCATTTTAATCCACTTCACAATGTTAAAAAAACGTTATAATAATTTATAGTAATTTAGTAATGCTGATAACTCCTTCACTTTCGCAACGGAAAGTTAAGTTAGCATTAGTAATAAATAAAAAGAGAACGAACTTATAGCCAATCGCCCTAAATGAGCAATTTTCTAAAGTTTCTGAACATAAAAAGGTCGTTTTATATATATATATATATATATATATATATATATATATATATATATATATATATATATATATATATATATATATATATATATATATATGAAATCTAATGTAACGTGTGTTGAGTGAGGATTGATAAATTGTATCGTCTGTGTAGGTGTAAATGAAATGTACGATGTAAATGATGTAAATCTGTTTGAGATTCTAGGCTGGATGTGATACCTCGAGTTCGCGGTCCTTGTAAATATTTCTGTGTATTCTTATAATTGTGCAATGATAAAATGAATGAATAGTAAAAACAAAAAAACAAACACACACAAAAATAAAAACCTTGGCAGTCAGACCAGGTTTATGCCACAAGTTATATGGCTTTTATGAATGAGGACGTACAGCTAGGGTATTGCTATAGGTTGTCTATCGGTTTTATGTACGGATGTGATTACTGATCAGTGACTCTGTGGTCCCCTTTCCCTTCAGATGACAGTGACCACTTTACAGTATAATGTATGCAATGAGTGATGGATGTTGTCCAAGTACACCTCGTCTCAGGTGACAGTGACCCGACACAGAGTGACGTGTCATGGATGTTACCCATACACATCTCTCAGGTGACAGCGACCACTGGGTGACAGTAAGCAATGCTGTAGTGAGGTAAGTAGGAGGAGCTTGGCTTCTCACCTGGGAGTGACCAGTGCCACTGACCCACTGCACAGTGTGGGTTGTGTGATGGTTGTTGGTTGCCCAAGTACACCTCTCAGGTGATAGCACCTCCCAGTCCCAAGCACAGTGTGATTTGTGGGATCACTATGGTATGACTCTAAGGTCACAGCGACCAATGACTCCCCTGCAGAATGTGGCATGTGGAATGAGCGTAGCTGGTGACACCAGTCAGGTGACAGTGACCACTGATTCCCCTGCATAGAGTGGCTTGTTGAGTGAGCGTGGCTGGTGACACCAGTCAGGTGACGGTGACCACTGATTCCCCTGCAGAGAGTGGCTTGTTAAGTGAGCGTGGCTGGTGACACCAGTCAGGTCACAGTGACCACTGATTCCCCTGCAGAATGTGGCACGTGGAATGAGCAGGGCTGGTGACACCAGTCAGGTCACAGTGACCACTGATTCCCCTGCAGAGAGAGGCTTGTTGAGTGAGCGTGGCTGGTGACACCAGTCAGGTCACAGTGACCACTGATTCCCCTGCAGAGAGTGGCTTGTTGAGTGGGCGTGGCTGGTGACACCAGGCTGGTGACAGTGACCACTGATTCCCCTGCAGAGAGTGGCTTGTTGAGTGAGCGTGGCTGGTGACACCAGTCAGGTCACAGTGACCACTGATTCCCCTGCAGAGAGTGGCTTGTTGAGTGAGCGTGGCTGGTGTACGCCTCTCAGGTGAAAATGACCACTAACTCCCCTGCAGAGTGTCACGTGTGAAAAAAATGTACTGTGTCTTGTGTCTGCCTCACAGGTGACACTGATCAATGCACACTGTGACACGTGTGATAAGTGTTGTCTTTTGTACACCTTGGTACACCTGTCAGGTGACAGCGGCGCCGACCACTTGCAGTGGGTTGGGGTTTCTTGCATTTGTACTTACGGTTATTGGGGTCACTGGTGGGATTGCTCAGAGGGATGATCTCCATCCTTTGCTGTCCATACAGGTAATAGTCCAACTCCTCAGGAGTGCATTGCAAGCGGCTGGGTGTCCCTTCCTGACAGCTGGGGCGCAGTAGCTCTTTCCTCGGTGGACCTGGTACCTCCAGGCTGGGTGCTGCTCCAATGACGGTGGGTATGGGTGTGATTCCGGCCAGCGAGGAGGGCGCAGAGGGTGCTGATGTTGGGGTAGAGGATGTAGAGGAGGTAGAGGACAGGGAGGCTGGTCTCAGGCGGAGGCTGTCAGCTGAAGGATCAGGCAGGGGTACATGGGTCAGGACTCCAGCCTTCACATGAGTCTGGGGGAAAAGTTGCTGCCAGTGCTGGAGATACACCGGGTCCACCTTCAGGAAGGCAGATCCAGTAGCCTCCCCGGGCTTCAGCATGGCCAGGACCTGCACACAAGACATCCGTCACACAAGGCTCATATAGGAACGTACACGCTCAGATATACATCACATATACATCACACCACCATACCATGTGTATAGTCACTGGCTAGTCTCTGTACAAGCCCCTGTACACTAGTACTGTATATACTGACTGCGCTACAATCCCCCTATACAATGACCATGTACTGGCTACTTTTATCAGGCATAGAGTCCGTATACACTACTGTGCATACTGCCAAATATGTCCTATATACAGTTACCCTATACTGATTTCCTAGATAATTACCCTATACTACCCACTCTACAACAATTGTATCAATGTAAACTCTGACCCTATACTGGCTATTCCATAAAAGCCATCTAACCAGTGTACACAATGACAATGTAGTAAGTAACTACTGGTGTACAATAGCCAGGCATTCACCCTCTGACTACAATAGACAGCCAGTGGATGTACACACGGACCTTATCCTGTATTCTGTATAAGTCAGCAGGTCCTTGTACACATGGACGTGTACTGACTGAATATTCTACAATAGCCCGTTTCACTGTATACCCAAAAGAGTGAGCCAGACCAGTATTTGTGTAGCAAGATGCACTATGTACACACCGACCCTATAAAGACTACCTAGATAGTTCGAGGATCCTATACAGATTGTTGTATAACAGTCAGCCATCTCCTGCACACTATCATGTATCGCTATACAATAGATAGAGTGTCCCTATACACTGACCTTATACTAAGTTAGTATTGTTCAATGACCTGTCTCTGCACACTGACCCTATATTTACTATTATGCATGAACCCTATAGTCCAGTCCATGTATCCTGATCCTATGCTTACTATTATACATGAATCCTATAGTCCAGTCCATGTACACTGACCATATACTTACTATTATACATGAATCCTATAGTCCAGTTCGTGTACAGTCAGTGACCCTATACATAAATACATGAATCCTATAGTCCAGTCCATGCACACTGACCCTATACATAAATACATGAATCCTATAGTCCAGTCCATGCACACTGACCCTATACATAAATACATGAATCCTATAGTCCAGTCCATGCACACTGACCCTATACATAAATACATGAATCCTATAGTCCAGTCCATGCACACTGACCCTATACATAAATACATGAATCCTATAGTCCAGTCCATGCACACTGACCCTATACATAAATACATGAATCCTATAGTCCAGTCCATGCACACTGACCCTATACATAAATACATGAATCCTATAGCTTAGTCCATGCACACTGACCCTATACATAAATACATGAATCCTATAGTCCAGTCCATGCACGCTGACCCTATACTCTCTGCAGGAGAGGAGACATTAGGTGCTCCGAGTATCTGCTGCATATCATATACTTACAGGAGATGTAACTATCCTATACCCCTCGTTTCCCCTCTACACAAGCCTATGCTGCTGCTGTTGCATCTTCTGCCACTAAACTTTCTGAACGATTCCGGAGCATGCAGTACAGCATCCAGAGCAGAGAGCTGTCCTACCTGGGTCTGATCCCTCCAAGCGATGTCTCCGAGGAGAGTGAAGAAGTCCAGCTCTGTGCCGGGGATCTCCAGAGCTATGTGAGGACGGAGGGGCGCTGGGTGAG
The DNA here is from genome assembly GCF_040937935.1 of Hyperolius riggenbachi. Lineage (NCBI taxonomy): Eukaryota > Metazoa > Chordata > Amphibia > Anura > Hyperoliidae > Hyperolius > Hyperolius riggenbachi. The sequence goes on from NC_090646.1 coordinate 540,637,349, forward strand.
CGCTGGGCGGAGTAGTCCGGGCGCTGGTGAGAGTAGTCCGGGCGCTGGGTGAGCGCTGGGCAGGCTCTGATCACACTGTGCGGGGCTGGGAGCTCAGCTGCTCTCTGGCACACTCCTGCTGCACACGTGGGCTGCACAGCACCAAACACAAGTGCCTGTCTAGAGCGCTACACTCAGGGGGGACACACAGAGAGAGGGGAGGTTAACCCTTCAGCGTGACACGACCACTCTGCGCTGCTGCCAGGTAATGCATGCAGAGTGCGAGCTCTACAGCGCAATGTGCTGGCGGTGCGACACCCCCCTGCCTGCACTGCTGTCACACGCCACGTTATGATTGCATGGTGTCCTATATAATCATGTCCCTGCGTGTAACACTTATCACACAGAACACACCTGCAGAACCTGCACGGTACATGGCGCTGTCTGCCTTTCACTGTACATCTTATATATAATCTACTGGCAGCTCTATGCTGGGATCACTTTTCCTGGGAACAGTTATATAGCAGCCCCAGTTTGGTACTGTATTCTTCTATGTTTAGTATGCATCATTCAGTTAGGCTTGCTGTGCATTATTCCTTAACGGGTGTAACCTGAACATAAGTGAAGCAGTGCTATTATATTAGGATTGAAATATTTCATTTTCTCCACCTTTTAATTTTTATTTAATCATAGACATTTTTTACTTAATAAAGTCTATCATATAATTTTTCATGAAAAAGAACTGCAGATGATTTGTATTTTTATTGATTTCATCTAGGAAAAAACATTTATGGAAATATACCGCATTTGTCTTAAAATACACTTTTCGTACATTATTATGAGAGTCGGGCATACTAAGATTTCCCGGTAGTATAGAAGTTTCTCAATTACTCTGTGTAATATAACTAGTACTATTCCAGGTTCGGCAGCTACATGTTCGCCTATCATCAGTATGGGCTGGGGGAATAATGCTATATACTATACCAGGATATAGGAGGCTACATCTAATGACACCCCCGGGGTTTACCTCTCACCCCTGCTGTATATCATATCACTGCCAGCTAAATTCTCCCACTGCCATATTCGTTTAGGGAGCCTGCAAATATCTTTTACAATAATGTCTCAGTGGATACAATTTAGTAAGAACACGAATTAATAGTGGCATATTTGTATTACATTGAATCAGGCTTGTGGCTGGCTGTTGCAGCAGCAATATAAGGGAATTATAACAGGAGATCGCAGGATAACAGCTTTTACATTTCATGTTTCCAGCACTGCTTTATCCCCCTTTGTCCAACTCATCACGCTGGGAGTTGTAGTTCATCCACTGCTCTGAGCCATTAGCTAGCACTTAAATCGGATACATTCAACATTTCTGTAGACTGATTTTACTGAGAACTGAATATCTGCAAATAATCCGTATATTAATGGTACAGCCCCATAGCAACCTGTCACACTCCAGATTCCCCTTCCCCAGCTCAGGGATGACATTTATATTCATCTGTCAACTTTGTATTGTTATGTTTGATGTCTGTGTTAGTGGCTGGGGGTCAGACAGTCCGGGCCGATAGTCTCGTGTGGTTTTGCTATGGATATGACTAGCAGCCCACAGTACATCTGTGTGTGAAGTTCTGTATCTCACTGCTAGCGCTTAGCACCTCCCTGTGCTGTAGTCACCCTGCCTGCTAGCGCTTCTCAACTGCATATATTGCAGTCACACTGCCTGCTAACACTTTACACCTCCACATACTGCAGTCACACTGAGGTCTAGCACTTTTCACCTCCATGTACTGCAGTCACACTGAGGTCTAGCACTTTTCACCTCCATGTACTGCAGTCACACTGAGGTCTAGCACTTTGCAACTCCATGCCCTGCAGCCACAATTAATGTTGGCACTTTGCAACTCCATGCCCTGTGATCACACTGCCTGCTAACACTTTGCAACTCCACTTACTGCAGTTATATTGAGGTCTAGCACTTAGCACCTCCCTGTCCCGTAGTCACTCTGCCTGCTAGCGCTTTTCACCTCCATATACTGCAGTCACACTTTCTGCTAACACTTTACACCTACATATACTGCAGTCACACTGCCTGCTAACACTTTACACCTACATATACTGCAGTCACACTGCCTGCTAACACTTTTCCCCTCCATGTACTGCAGTCACACTGCCTGCTAACACTTTACACCTACATATACTGCAGTTACACTGCCTGCTAACACTTTACACCTACATATACTGCAGTCACACTGCCTGCTAACACTTTTCCCCTCCATGTACTGCAGTCACACTGCCTGCTAACACTTTTCACCTCCATGTACTGCAGTCACACTAAGGTCAAGCACTTTGCACCATGTCCTGCAGCCACAATGAATGTTAGCACTTTGCAACTCCATGCCCTGTGATCACACTGCCTGCTAACACTTTGCAACTCCACGTACTGCAGTTACATTGAGGTCTAGCACTTTCCACCTCCATGTCCTGTGGTCAGGCTGACTGCTAGTACTTTGCTCCTCCATGGCCTGTGGTCAGGCTGACTTATAAAAGCACTTTGCTCCTCCATATACTGCAGTAATGCTGACTGTTAGCACTTTGCTGCCTGTTAGCACTTTGCACCTCTGTGTCCTGCAGTCACACTGACTGTTAGCAATAACACTTTGCACCTGAGAAGCCTCTGTGCTGCCCGACGCTATGTAATGTCACTCACTGTGACTTCTCAGGGAGAAGTGCTGGGAAGGTTTGGGCTGGTTTCCAGCGGACAGGGGCATCAGTCATTCCACAGGGCAGATTGATAACACCCATAGCAGCCAGGAAAAGACGGATGTGGGAAAATAAAGCGCACCAATAACTTCTCATCTTCTTGCTTACTGTCAATGAATTCCAGTCTACCAGCTCCGGGTACGATCCCTGGCTAATCACTATAATATAGGGACCCCACATACAGCCTGGGGAACACAGCTGGACTACTTGTCAAACAATAAATACACTGGTAGCTGTGCAAAACAAAATATATCTTATATATATATTCGTACGAGAATAATTTATTACACAATTTGTATCCATATTTATTTGTGGGCAACCAGTTGTCTGCAATACATGACACGATGTTTTACACGTTTTTCTCTCTTTAAGTTTTGTTTAAATCTTTTTTATTTTATTTGACAAAATCTAATAAAAATATCCCTGAGGATAATAATAATACTAAAATAATACTAATACTAATAATACTAATACTAATAACAACAACAGTTTATTTATGGTATTATTATTATTATTATTATTATTATTATTATTATTATTATTGCTACTACTACTACTATTAATATTCAGTATCACATTTAACTACGGCGGGCCTCTCTAGTGTTCTATGTGTATGTATGTATGTATGTATATATGTATGTATGTATGTATTGTACCTATGTATGTATGTATGTATGTATATACAGCATGTATGTTTATATGGCATTTTAGTGACATGCTCTTGGCAGATCACCTCCATAACTGTACCCCAGTGATATGAAACTTATTGTGGTGATATTAACCTAGGAGAGCTGGTAGTGATCTACTGCACCTCGGGGATCCGTGACAATCATCCACACCTCCTCATTCATCTGCTGGCAGTTAGCAGACTGGCAGTGTGTGATATCTGGGCGGTTGCCATGGGTTACTGCACACTTCTGCTCCTTGCAGTAGGTTCATAGATAAGTCCGTGCAAGCATTCCGGAGACGATCAGCCCTTTAAACAAATCATCATCGCGGGATAATCGATTAGGGAAACAAGGCGGAAATCTGCTTGTGCAGAAACAAAGAGTGGAAGTGTATTAAAGCAAGGCAGCGATAAAAGGGGAGACCCGGGGATGTTTTTCTACTTTGATTAATGACCTATAAAATAAATCCAGCGAGCAGAGAAGCCTCGATCAATAAATGAAGTATCCGAATTTATCATTTTGCAGTGAGAGATGAGATGCTGGAGGAAGCCTCAGCCGTGGTCCACACACGGGGTCCCAGCTCATCTGATTCCGCTTGACACTCAATTAAAAAGTTTGCATTTCATATTCATTAATTCTCTGCATCCCACCGAAAGACAAATGGTTCGCTGCCTGGTGACAGGAGACCGATAAAGGATTCACCAGCCTTTTCTGCCGACCCAAAACGTCTCCTGATTATAGTTTTAAGGTCAAGAACAGCAGAGTTAATAATTCATTAATATAGACGTGTATTCTTATGGGAGAGATGGGGACCTGATCCCAGCCCCTTGCTCTTACCCCTCGCCTCCCTCTTGCCTTGTGGCTGCTGCCTAGATGGGCACACAGGTTCCCTCGGTCCCCCTCTGCTCACTGTCAAAAACTTGCTGGGAAGTGTGACTGGCATTGCATTCATCAGTCATACAAATCATAATACATGCCTCTGCCAGGGCTCCTCTGCCTATCTATATATGGAGGACATGTGGCTATATATGGGGACACACTGACTATACAGCTGGAAGGCCACAAAAATAATCCAGCTGGAATCATCAGTGAGAATCATGGAAACTGGCCAAACTATGCAATTGAAATTTTCACTCTGCACCAATAAAATGTATTTAATATGATCTCTCAAACAGCAGTACTCCCAAGTAAAATGTATCAATGTTTCCTAACACCACGTTTTATCTGACAGTTAAAATAACATAAAATAAAAAATAATAGGCGATTGCCAGCTGATTATTGCAGATTGTTGATGCCTATTTCACCTTGAGCTTGTGCATAATTTAGCCGAGCGGCTCTTCCACAAATGAACCGCTAGAGGGCGTTGCCTTCTCTTCTCAGCAATGTTCTTGATGGGTTAACAGTCAGGAGAACTTGAAAACGACACAAAATTACATTTATGTATCCAGTATAACTTTACACTATCCAATAAGTATTTCTTGCCAAATAGTGCACATTTTTTACTATTAATATATAAAAGAAAGAATGCTAAATGTAATTTTGCCTTCTTAACAAGGTATTTGTGACAATTCAGCTTGTGACAAGTGAAAAAAGGTGTGTTGAAGAGGTTGTTATGTTTTATTATTTGTATAAAAATTGTCAGTGTCCACCATACCCTGCTATGTTGATCATTTGAGACTTTTCTTTCCGTATCCCCCGTTGCTCTGTTTTATGTATGGTTGCCACTTTTAATAAAAAACCATTGAAAACTAAAATGAGCAATGGCGGTTTTACATGATGCATCATCTCTGTATGCCCCCAAATAGCCAGACACACATCCAGAACTGCTGGTGTATAGTGAGCATGTAGCTTATACATTTTACAGAGCCACATCAACCCAACATGCATACAGCCGTTTCAGACTTACTGGCCCTCATCAGTGTATGGTATGGATTGTTATGGCTCTATGAGATAGGGCGTGGAACAGTACAAAGGAATACCAAGGCAGCTCATGATGACCCAGAGCCGCTAGGAAGGTATAAAGGGCTATAAAAAAGCGCTGTATTGAAAAAGCAATGCTAAATGTAATTTTGTTTTCCTAAAGGACACATCTTAACTCATTTAAAATAAAACAATCCACTTACCTGGGGCTTCCTCCAGCCCCTGCCAGCCATCATGTGCCCTCACCGCAGCTCCGCTCACCACTGGTGGCCCGGAGTCCCCTCCAGCGCAGGATGTCCACTGCGCCTGAGTGAGCGGCTTTCAAAATCGCACTGACATCATCCAGACTGTAATGCGCAGGCACATTAGTTCTGCGCTTGCGCTGTACAGTCTGGATGACAGCGCGACCACTGAGCCACATGCTGGAGAGCCGTGGAAGCCGGCCTGGGAGCCGACCTGGCAAGGTTGGCATCTCCACCTGAGTGGACTGAGAGCCACCGGAGCTGCGGCGAGGGCACAGGACGGATGCAGGGGGCTGGAGGAAGGTAAATGGATTTTTTATTTTTAAACTGCTCGGACCTTCCCTTTAAAACAGAAGAAATTTGCAATAATTCAGCTTAACCACTTAACGACTGCCTAACGCCCATAGGCGTCGGCGGGTCGTTAGTGGTATAGCATGGAAACGGCCGCTCGATTGAGCGCCCTTTCCATGCCAGTTCACGGAGACTGCCTCCGTGAACAGTGTGCGAGCCGCCGATTTCGGCTCGCACGCATAATGTAAACATGCGGGGAAGGAATCCCCGCTGTTTACATCACACGGCGCAGCAGCGCCGTGACGTAGATCGGCGATCCCCGGCCTCTGATTGGCCGGGGATCGCCGGCATCTGATAGGCAGAAGGATATCCGTCCTGCGCCGCTCAGAGGAGAAGGGAGAGGGAGGGAAAGCAGGGGAGCCCGGAAAACGCTGCGGAGGGGGGCTTTGAGGAGCCCCCCCGCAAATCAATAGTAGCCGGCGGCGATCAGACCCCCCCTGCAGGACATCCCCCGAGTGGGGAAAAAAGGGGGGAAGTCTGATTGCTCTGCCACATTCCTGATCGGTGCTGCGGGCTGTAGAGCCCACGCAGCACCGATCATTACAAACTAGCGTGGTCCTTACTGATGTTAGAACAAGAGAAAAGAAAGAAAGCAAAGCATTGAAGTTTGTTTTTGAACTAAAACACAGAGGCTTCACTAGGGTTTTTTTTTGGGGGGGGGGGAGGGGGGGGGGGAAACATGTTATTTTTAAAATAATAAAGTTTGTCAAACAAACAAACAAGCAAACAAAAAGAAGCAACACTGGATAACTGTACTTCACCTCACCAAACCAAAACTATGCTCTCCCCTAGAAGGAACAAAGACCATGTGGTTTCAGTGTTGGTTTTATAAAGTGGACTGAAATCCTATACCTTGCAAGCTTCTCAAGAGAATCACACCATAGGAAAAATGTGGTGATCACCCCACAGATGAAATGTGGTAATCACCCAACATATGAAATGTGACAATCACTCCACAAATGAAATGCGGCAATCACCCACATACACAAAATGCAGCAATTACCCCACATGGAAAAATGCAGCAATTACCCTAGATGTAAAGATGCAACAATTACCTCAGATGGAGAAATGCAACATCTCCCATGGAAAATTCAGCTGTTCCTTCACATAGAGAATGCCATGCCACACATTCCCACACATGCACTGCAGTCACTGCCCCTGTGACCCCCCCCCCCCAGCCTGCCAGCCCCTCCATTATATGCACTGCAATCATGGGTTTTAAACACCCACCCCAAGCAGCATACCCCCTCATTGTTCAGCTTCCCCACCCCCACTATTGCCCTCCATGGTATCACTGGCTGCCCCCCAATACCCCACACACATATGCAGCATTTTATTAGCCCCACCAGCTCTTTCAAAATATAGTCAGTCCTCCTACAGCCTGGCCATCATTGGTGTTCAGTGGTGTGCTTCAGAATGCACAGTGCCACTAATGTCTTCCCTGTTTAATGGTGGTGCAGTGCAGGTGCTCAGCTCAATGCTCTGTCTGAGGGGATGAGATGTGAAGAGACACTCTCAATCACAATCAGACCTCAGTCAGTCAGATCACACCGTGGCCTACGTTGCAACCAGTTTCAATCACAAGTCCACTCCACAAGACATGAATGCCACCCTGCTCAAATCAGGCTTTTTCTATTCTCCTGGCTGCCAGTCCCTGTCCACTCCCTGTTTGTGGGCCAAATTGTGGCTGCCTCTGGCTCCCAGTCCACGATAATCTGATCCTCCCCAACTTTATAGACCGAACTATTCATATGCAGATTGGTCTTGCACACATGTTGTAACATGCTCAGTGTGTGTGACACTCTCAGAAAGGGCTAGTGCACACTACAAGAGCTTTTTAAATGCTAGAGATTTTAAAAGCTCTTGCTAATGCTATGGGGGATTTTCACAAAATCCCATCGCTCCAGTGAGAATAGACATATAGGATAACATTAGCAAGAGCTTTTAAAATCTCGAAGCGCTAAGAAAAAGCTCTTCTGGTGTGCACCAGCCCAAAGTAATGGCGCCTGGAACAAGCTACTCATCTGCCTCCTCCTGCTGTAAGAGCCTGCTATGTCTCCTCCTGTTAGTGATGGTGGGTTGATACCTCCTCATCATTTGGCTGCGTCTTCCAGACTCCTCCCACCTCCCATAGCTACTGCTTTCTGTGTGCATGTGCCTCCTCTTCCACACTGCTGATGCTCCTGCTCTCCTGCTCTCCTCAGTCTCCCCTCAAAGTTTGATCTCTCCTTTGGCTTCTCCCCCTCCTTTACATCTTCTGAAAGTGCTGCCACCTGCTTGTGTCTCACTCCCTCTCCTTCCGTTGGATCATGTCCTCACTCTCCAGGAGTCCTGGAAGGTCTGCAGCACACAATGCTCTTTATTGGAGCCAAACTGAAACAAACAAGCAGCAACAGTTTCAGGCGTCTCCGCCCTTTGTCAAGCTAATTAAATACAGGAAATGATACATCTTTATATACTCCCACACAGGAAGAGAACTCATAGTTGCCTGGAAACCAATCCAAACAAAAATAAAACCAATAATGTGAGGAAACGCGGAAAAGCCGCCGCGTGTACTAACGGTAGGACGGCTGAATCCGCGTCCAGCACAGCGGCTGGCATGCGGAGACGTGCGCCTGGCACCATGAGAGAACGCGGAAAGACCGCCGCAGGTACTGACATTGGGGCGGCTGTTTTCGCGTCCAGCGCGGCGGTTTGTGCGCGGCGTCGTGCGTGTCGTGTGGCTGGGTCTGTTGGTTTACATAGGCGGATGGAGAGCTACGCGCACGCGGCCCAGATGTCAGGATCTTTGTACCAGCAGGGGAAGTGTCAGCTGATCAGGAGTATCAGCTGATTCCTGCTGGACTTGTGATTGGCTGAGTGGCTCGGGCGGGGCGGCAGACTCCAGCAGCTATATATTCTGGTTGCTTGTCAGTTGCTGGTTGTCTGCCATTGCGAATGCTTTATGTGTTGGCACACAGACCTCAGTCAGATCCCACAGTGTGTTAGAACCAGGAGGACCTAGGAATTCACACTGAGCTAGATTATTCTCGCATTGTATGTTATGCTTTAGACCAGTTCCAGGGTGTTGTGACTACGGACCTCACACCCAAGACTAGGATACTGTGTCAGTTCTATGTTATGCTTTAGACCAGTTCCAGGGTGTTGTGACTACGGACCTCACACCCAAGACTAGGATACTGTGTCAGTTCTATGCTATGCTTTAGACCAGTTCCAGGGTGTTGTGACTACGGACCTCACACCCAAGACTAGGATACTGTGTCAGTTCTATGTTATGCTTTAGACCAGTTCCAGGGTGTTGTGACTACGGACCTCACACCCAAGACTAGGATACTGTGTCAGTTCTATGTTATGCTTTAGACCAGTTCCAGGGTGTTGTGACTACGGACCTCACACCCAAGACTAGGATACTGTGTCAATGCTATGTTATGCTATAGACTAGTTCCAGGGTGTTGTGACTACGGACCTCACACCCGAGACTAGCATTGTGTACTTGTATTACTTTAGCCCGCTTCCAGGGTGTAGAGAGCTAGGATCTCACATCCAGTTAGGGCAAGTCTGTTCATCTTAGCAGCAGGGCATCCTGCAACCAAGCCTAGGCCCCTCTCCTAGGGAGCCTTTAGGCTATAGGGATTCACCCACAGTCTGGGGTGAATTCCTTTCTTCTTCTACCTCCAGCTCCGCTGGTGGTCCTTACTCAAAGTGGTACTGTTACACCAAACACTCATATCTCAGGTGGCCAGAGGTTAGACATACCTGGATTATTGGTGATTCTGCAGATCATCCATAATCTGGTGTATAGCTGCATTACTGGTGATTCTGCAGATCATCAATAATCAGATTCTCTCTCTGCGTGTTGACACCAATCGTTACAAATAACAAATCAGTATATCACATGTGTACAATCACACTTATCTGAAAGAATGAAAATTAAGTTAATTTCAAAGTCCAACAACAAGTCCATGGTGATGTGGATATGATCCATGGTGACCTAGAAAAATCACAGAAACAAATGCAGGTCATAATCCCTATTTAAAACAGATGGGAACTGAGTCCCTAATTTATATATCCAAAAAACTTTACGCTGTTTTAGTTTCATGACACGGTCACCATCTCTCCTCATCTTAGGTATATGGTCTATTAGCATGAATTTTAAATCATTATCTTTATGTCCCTTTTCCACACAGTGTTTAGCCACCGGAAGCTCACAGCATTTACCACGCACAGAGCTCCTATGTTGTCCAGTACGGTCGCGCACTCCCTGCGTCATTTCGCCGATATAGTATAATCCACATGGACATCGCAAAAGATAGACAACATAGGAACTCTGGCATGTGAGAAAATGACTAATTTTATATCTCTTCCCTTGGGTGCCCTCAAACCATTGGCCCTTAATCAAATGTGTACACTCACTGAAAGATAAACAGGGGAAACAGCCCTGACGGGGGGTGCCTAAAAACGTGGTGATCTGTCTGGCTTCTGGCAGAAGGTCAGCACGGACCAGTTTATCCCCAATAGTCGTGTTCTTCCTATATGCAGTAACAAGGGGTAATGCAAAATCAGAGATCTCAGGATAAGTGTTACTCAAAATATGCCAGTGTTTCCGAATACATGATAGTACTTTTCTAGACTGGCCATGGTATTGACATACAAGAGGTATTCTCTTCGGTCCTGGTACTGTACTACCCGAAGTGGGAGTTGACTGGAACTCAGTCACATGTTCCACTTCAGATAATAGTTCCTCAGGGTAACCCCTGTCACAAAACTTCTCAGCCATCTCCTTTCTCCGTTCAGTGGCCAACTCCGCGTCCTGCACAATTCTATTGACACGCAGCAGCTGACTCTTTGCCACTGAACGAAAGACAGTAGGTGGGTGGAAACTTTCAAATCACAACAACTGATTGCGATCTGTTGGTTTATGATATATGTCTGTAGTCAGAGAGGTCCCCACTCTTTTAACCACAGTATCCAAAAAAGGTAGCTGTTCCTTCTCATATGCAATGTCAAATCCTATATTGGAATGGAACTGGTTCAGCTCCTCATGAAATGACAGAAGAGATCCAATGTCCAAGCAAAGGAAGCGCAGCAAGTTCGAACGAGACAACGAGGATTACACCCGCAGTCAAATCTATAACTGGGGAGGAGCGGGCACACGTAGTGGGAGAGGATCACGTGTCCGGCCCCCAAGAACGTCATCAGCAGCCTCTTCCGGGTCATCCTCTTCAGCCGGGAACCGTTTTTTAGTCAAAGGACGCCGACAGCGTACACAGCGCCGGCGCAAATCACAAGGAGGGGACACCGAGCGGGGAGACGTCACCACCCGACTGATCTGTGCTGACCTTCTGCCAGAAACCAGACAGATCACCACGTTTTTAGGCACCCCCCGTCAGGGCTGTTTCCCCTGTTTATCTTTCAGTGAGTGTACACATTTGATTAAGGGCCAATGGTTTGAGGACACCCAAGGGAAGAGGTATAAAATTGGTCATTTTCTCACAAGCCAGAGTTCCTATGTTGTCTATCTTTTGCGATGTCCATGTGGATTATACTATATCGGCGAAACGACGCAGAGAGTGCGCGACCGTATTGGACAACATAGGAGCTCTGTGCGTGGTAAACGCTGTGAGCTTCCAGTGGCTAAACACTGTGTGGAAAAGGGACATAAAGATAACGATTTAAAATTCATGCTAATAGACCATATACATAAGATGAGGAGAGGTGGTGACCGTGTCATGAAACTAAAACAGCGTTAATTTTTTTGGATATATAAATTAGGGACTCAGTTCCCATCTGGTTTAAATAGGGATTATGACCTGCATTTGTTTCTGTGATTTTTCTAGGTCACCATGGATCATATCCACATCACCATGGATTTGTTGTTGGACTTTGAAATGAACTTAAAGGGACTCCGAGCTCAGCGTAAAAATAAAATTTAAACTTACCCGGGGCTTTCTCCATCCCAGCCCTGGTCGGGACGTCCCACGCCGGCCTCCTGGCTCTTCTACTGGCGGCTGTCCACATAGCGCGGACAGGCCGGTCCCCCGGGCGACACTGGTGAGTGTCGGGCCTTCTCCTTCCGTATACGTCACGAATGACGTCACACGCCGGCCGCCGCGCGTCATGACGGCGGCCGGCGTGACAGCACGGCGCATGTGCGATTAAACCGCGCATGCGCTGTGCTGTCACGCCGGCCGCCGTCATGACGCGCGGCGGCCGGCGTGTGACGTCATTCGTGACGTATACGGAAGGAAAAGGCTCGACACTCGCCAGTGTCGCCCGGGGGACCGGCCTGTCCGCGCTATGCGGACAGCCGCCGGGAGAAGAGCCAGGAGGCCGGCGTGGGACGTCCCGACCAGGGCTGGGATGGAGAAAGCCCCGGGTAAGTTCAAATTTTATTTTTACTCTGAGCTCGGAGTCACTTTAATTTTCATTCTTTCAGATAAGTGTGATTGTACACATGTGATATACTGATTTGTTATTGGTTTTGTTTTTGTTTGGATTGGTTTCCAGGCAACTATGAGTTCTCTTTCTGTGTGGGAGTATATAAAGATGTATCATTTCCTGTATGTAATTAGATTGACAAAGGGCGGAGACGCCTGAAACTGTTGCTGCTTGTTTGTTTCAGTTTGGCTCCAATAAAGAGCATTGTGTGCTGCAGACCCGCTGCACTGATTGGCCGCCGGGTACCCGGAAGAAGAGCGGGAATATCAGGATCCTGGCGGCCGGAGAATGAAGCTGGATGTCGGGGAGAGAGGCTGGAGTCCCGCTGCGCAGCACTGATCGTGCGTGGGACTCCAAAACAGCAGGAAAAACAGGTATTTGCCTACCCCGAGCTGGGCTCGGGATTACCGCTCTGGGCTATTTTTGCCTACCCAGAGCTGTGCTCAAGGAGGTTAAAATACATAGAAAATAAAGTAATTACAAAAAAAGCTCTCAAAAAGCCTAATTTGTTCTGAAAAACAATGTATAGATCATTTAGGTGTGATAAGTAGTGAGAAAGTTATTGCTGAATGAATGGGAGAAAAGCTGAAATGTGAAAATTGTTGCATCCATAAGGTAAAAACAACCACTTCTGACTAAGTGGTAATAACCTTCTAAATATGATAAAATTAGTATATGTTAAATGTCACATATTATACATAAGGGTATGGTACATTTCTTGAACCAGAGCCATGTACTCAAACACCATGTCATAAATGGCATAAATGTCTTGATTAAAACATCTCAGGCACGCTTACTGCCATATGAACAAAACTTATAGTGCTATTATCTAATTTATCATCGGACTACTGTATAGTGTTGTTCCATATGTTTAAGTTGCTTAGCTCCTATGTTTATGCATCATCGTCATTTTCCTGCCATAAAGAGGATAGGATAGAAGTGTCAGTAGACAGAAATAGAATTTGCCCTTTGCAACTATTATAAGATCACTACAGATGTTTGAATTCTTTCGATTAAGGGTCTGTCCCACTTTATACTCTCGTCTTCCATGCAACATAATTGAAATGGCATCACATTAAGTAAATAGATAATCACGCAAAAACTGAAAGAATTTGAAGCTTAAAGCCCTCGTATAAGTTACTGGATTTTTTTTTAGAAACAAATAGATACATTTGGAGACTTGTGCCTCTATTTCTGCTTCTTGGCTTATGGCCACCAATGAGAAAATGAGGAAATTAATATGCCCAAAGTAATACTGCACTCAAACCATTCTAAGATGGTGGATTGGGAATTTGAGATGTTTTGCTGATTCCCATCAATACAGAGTAGTTATGGGGGTGCAAGGGGGGACATATGTCCCAGGCGCAGACACTTAGCACAGCCACTGCACCTCCCTGTGCAAGAGAGGCATCTTGCTAGCTGCCCAAAGTGCCTCTGCAGAGCAGTGCACAAGTGTTAAGAGCTGCAGAAAAAGTATGACACATCTAGCTATCTATAGGGGTGCACATTTGGTTATCTGGGGGGGGAGGGGGGCACATCTAAATGGAGGAAGGGGCACATCTACACAGCATTTGTACATTTGACTCCACCCATGGCCATAGCCACATTCTTATGTGTGGCCATGCCATTTTTGTTAAGAGGGGGGCGCAAAAACTGTTTTTGTGTCCCTGGGCACTGGAAACCCTAGCTATGCCTGTGCACTAATATAATGCCATTATGATTTTACCTCCATGTTTACAGCACAGGGCATTTTGCAGACTACTCTCCCACATCCAGTTCTTTGTACATCCTGCAGTCTTTTCTTGTTCCTTCAACCTACTGATGCAGACAGTTAATCTCCTGTACTGAAAGTGGTGTAAGTTATTCAATGTACTAGAGGCAAGGTAGAAAAGTGAGATTTTGTAGGCCCAGATAATGGCACCTAATAAAAGATGATGTGGAGAGAAAGACAGAGCGCAGCATTGGCACTATGGCTACTTCAAAGGAGCAGCTGTATAACAGGGCTACAGCTGCTGACCTGTAGTGAGGTTGCTCTCTCCCGCCCTTGACCCCTTAGAAGCGCTTTTGCGCAAAACGGACATCAGGCTTACTGTGCCCTGCACCCGCTGACCTGTACTGGTACGAGTTATGCCACTGCTTATGCAATATCATGCATTTGAATTGACTGCATGTTAATAAATGAGCTTGCTAGCAGTACTATTTGCTCTCTAGTTGATAGGACCTAATAAAAGATGCCTGCTGTCGATGCCCCTTGAAGGAACCAACAAAGGGCTAATCTACCTTACAACAAAAAAAGTATATATATATACAGTGGGTTGCAAAAGTATTCGGCCCCCTTGAAGTTTTTCACATTTTTTCACATTACTGCCACAAACATGAATGAATTTTATTGGAATTCCACATGAAAGACCAATACAAAGTGGTGTACACATGAGAAGTGGATGGAAAATCATACATCATTCCAAACATTTTTTACAAATAAATAACTGCAAAGTGGGGTGTGCGTAATTATTCGGCCCCCTGAGTCAATACTTTGTAGAACCACCTTTTGCTGCAATTACAGCTGCCAGTCTTTTAGGGCAGTGTTTCTACACATCTTATTGGTATGTACCCCTTTTTAAATCCTACACTGACCTAGTACCCCCTAGCACTTAGTATAGTAAACATTATCACAAATACCCCTTGAAAAATATATATTTAATTATTAGTACATGACAATTGGTTCTAAACAATTTTCAAGCATTTATTATTGCTTTTAATTAGCTAAAATACAAATTTGGTGTTGTTTAAATAAGATTTATGATTTTCTAAAACTCTAAATTTGTTATTCTTGATTAAGTATAACAAGCTGAGTACCCCCTGGAACCATCAAAAGTACCCCCTGGGGTACGCGTACCACATGTTGAGAACCTAGGTTTTAGGGTATGTCTCTACCAGCTTTGCACATCTAGAGACTGAAAATCCTTGCCCATTCTTCTCTACAAAACAGCTCCAGCTCAGTCAGATTAGATGGACAGCATTTGTGAACAGCAGTTTTCAGATCTTGCCACAGATTCTCGATTGGATTTAGATCTGGACTTTGACTGGGCCATTTTAACACATAGATATGTTTTGTTTTAAACCATTCCATTGTTGCCCTGGCTTTATGTTTAGGGTCATTGCCCTGCTGGAAGGTGAACCTCCACCCCAGTCTCAAGTCTTTTGCAGTCTCCAAGAGGTTTTCTTCCAAGTTTGCCCTGTATTTGGCTCCATCCATCTTCCCATCAACTCTGACCAGCTTCCCTGTCCCTGCTGAAGAGATGCTGCCACCACCATATTTGACAGTGGGGATGGTGTGTTCAGAGTGATGTGCAGTGTTAGTTTCTGCAACACATAACGTTTTGCATTTTGGCCAAAAAGTTCCATTTTGGTCTCATCTGACCAAAGCACCTTTTTCCACATGGTTGCTGTGTCCCACACATGGCTTGTGGCAAACTGCAAACGGGACTTCTTATGCTTTCTGTTAACAATGCCTTTCTTCTTGCCACTCTTCCATAAAGGCCAACTTTGTACAGTGCATGACTAATAGTTGTCCTATGGACAGTCTCTCCCACCTGAGCTGTAGATCTCTGCAGCTTGTCCAGAGTCACCATGGGCCTCTTGACTGCATTTCTGATCAGCGCTCTCCTTGTTCGGCCTGTGAGTTTAGGTGGATGGCCTTATCTTGGTAGGTTTACAGTTGCAAAACTGTTATTTGATTAAATTAATCATGGCCGGATTTACCATAAGCCACTGTAGGCATGTGCCTACAGGCACCTGATGATGGAAAGGCTGCTTACTCCCCTCCCTGGGTGCCTCCCTCCCTGCAAAAGGACAGCACAGATCTGTTTACATTCCGTTTTTTTAAAACCGGATCCCGGACCATGGATTGCACTCTACAACTGCACCTAGTGTAGCCCGACCATTAACCACTTGAGGACCGTGGGCTTTTCCCCCCTTAAGGACCAGACTCTTTTTTTCCATTCAGACCACTTCAGCTTTCACGGTTTATTGCTCGGTCATACAACCTACCACCTAAATGAATTTTGGCTCCTTTTCTTGTCACTAATAAAGCTTTCTTTTGGTGCTATTTGATTGCTGCTGCGATTTTTACTTTTTTTATATTCCTCAAAAAAGACATGAATTTTGGAAAAAAAATGATTTTTTTAACTTTCTGTGCTGACATTTTTCAAATAAAGTAAAATTTCTGTATACATGCAGCGCGAAAAATGTGGACAAACATGTTTTTGATTAAAAAACCCCATTCAGCCTATATTTATTGGTTTGGGTAAAAGTTATAGCGTTTACAAACTATGGTGCAAAAAGTGAATTTTCCCATTTTCAAGCATCTATGACTTTTCTGACCCCCTGTCATGTTTCATTAGGGGCTAGAATTCCAGGATAGTATAAATACCCCCCCCCCCCCCCAAATGACCCCATTTTGGAAAGAAGACATCCCAAATTATTCACTCAGATACATAGTGAGTTCATAGAAGATATTATTTTTTGTCACAAGGTAGCGGAAAATGACAGTTTGCGACAAGAAAAAAAAAAAAGTTTCCATTTCTGCTAACTTGTGACAAAATTAAATGAAATCTGCCACGGACTCACCATGCCCCTCTCTGAATACCTTGAAGTGTCTACTTTCCAAAATGGGGTCATTTGTGGGGTGTGTTTACTGTCCTCGCATTTTGGGGGGTGTTAATTTGTAAGCACCCCTGTAAAGCCTAAAGGTGTTCATTGGACTTTGGGCCCCTTAGCGCAGTTAGGCTGCAAAAAAGTGCCACACTGCGCTAAGGGGCCCAAAGTCCAATGAGTACCTTTAGGATTTCACAGGTCATTTTTGTTTTAACACTACTCCTCACGGTTTAGGGCCCCTAAAATGCCAGGGCAGTATAGGAACCCCACTAATGACCCTATTTTAGAAAGAAGACACCCCAAGGTATTCCGTTAGGAGTATGGTGAGTTCATAGAAGATTTTATTTTTTTGTCACAAGTTAGCAGAAAATGATTTTAATTGTTTTTTTTTACAAAGTGTCATTTTCCGCTAATTTGTGACAAAAAATAAAATCTTCTATGAACTCACCATACTCCTAACGGAATACCTTGGGGTGTCTTCTTTCTAGAATGGGGTCATTTGTGGGGTTCCTATACTGCCCTGGCATTTTAGGGGCCCTAAACCGTGAGGAGTAGTCTTGAAACCAAATATCGCAAAATGACCTGTGAAATCCTAAAGGTACTCATTGGACTTTGGGCCCCTTAACGCACTTAGGGTGTAAAAAAGTACCACACATGTGGTACCGCCGTACTCAGGAGAAGTAGTATATTGTGTTTTGGGGTGTAATTTTACACATACCCATGCTGAGTGGTAGAAATATCTCTGTAAATGGACAATTGTGTGTAAAAAAAATCAAACAATTCTCATTTACAGAGATATTTCTCCCACCCAGCATGGGTATGTGTAAAAATACACCCCAAAACACATTATACTACTTCTCCTGAGTACGGCGATACCACATGTGACACTTTTTTGCAGCCTAGGTGCGCTAAGGGGCCCAACGTCCTATTCACAGGTCATTTTGAGACATTTGTTTTCTAGACTACTCCTCACGGTTTAGTTTCTGGGAAGGTCCTTGACGGTCGCCACACTATGGAGGAGAACGTTTTAGGCCTAGGGAAAGGATGAGACCAGGAGCTCTTATGGTGTAGTATCGTTAGACAAGTGGATAATGTATTAATGTGGGTAATGAATACTCACAAAGGTGGGTTGCCCTGATGCAACCAATGACAATCGCATGCGGAAAAAAACCGTTTCCGCTCGGTATACTGGAACACTCTGGAACCAGGCGGTCGCTCTCCTCCTGTGGTCCTATATACTGGTGGATGGTCTCCCCGGTAATATAGTAGCACCTCAAAGAGGTGAAAGAAACAGAGGCAATTGGTGGAGGCGCCCTTAATCTTATTGACAAGCCATTAGCAGAAAAATAGATTCCAAAAAAATAAATAAAAAGAGGTTCTTCCCTCATCCGAAGACTCATATAGGTGGAAAAAGGAGTCTTTATTAAAATAAAGTGGTTTAGCTGTAGACAACGCGTTTCACGGGACGCATCCCGCTTCATCAGGTCAATAAACAGAACCTAAAATAAAACATTTTTTTAAATATCTAATCCCGGAATAATTAGTCAAGAGGAACACTCATAAATTTTTCACTGCACGGATAATAACACTATTCCACCTTTGCCGTTATATAGTGAATATGGCTTTAATATAAATAACCGCCAGGCTCGTGTACCTCATCTAAAATATGATAAAGCACCGAACCTAAATGGCTATATACAAATGTGGTATACACATTTATACACATATATATGCGCGCACGCATAACCACCAGGCGGTGTAACCGCCGAAAACCTAAATTAATGTTCCATATTTAATTGATTGAAAATTACATAAATCAACTGAATTATATCTGAATAAATTAATAGTAAATACATAAATAAATAACCCACAATTAATTTGGCAGCTGGATATACCATTTGAATTAAACAAGCTACATAAATAGATGAAATTACATTAAAAAGGTCAGTCAATAAACCAATTAATAAATTATTAATAAATAATTAATAAGTCCCACCACTTGTTGACAAGCATTTTGCTCTAAAATGACATTAAAATAAATATATTCAAAAATAAAATCTATCAAAATATAACTTATGTGGTAAGGATCAACCGAGTATTAAATTACAGGCTTATCAATAGAAGCTATATGATAAGTAATCTAGATAGTATCTATCATATGTACCTGGTATCAGAAGTGCCTGCGAAGGCACAGCTCTCTATGGTGCATATAAGTTGACGAGAAGGGTCTTACCGTAATTGCCAGCCGTGCAGTGCGGGGGCGCATATGGAAAGCGCGTCTGCCCGCTCTGCCGGCTTGATATACTGGTAACTGCTGGTCTGATCTAGCGCTTCCGGGACGCTCGTAGGGGAGTGGCACGTCATACGTCACGTGGTCGCTCCTAAGTCGGGCTTCTGTCTCCATAATAGGCGGCGGCCATTTTGCGTATGACTACCTTGGATAACATATATATATATATATAAACGGCTACTGTCTGTTCTTATAGAGGTGGCCATTTTGTGTATGATATTTTATTAGTGAACTCGAAGGGAATCTAATTCAGGTTGTTTGTAGTGCCATGGTGATATAGGGAGATATAGGACTCTAACGAGGGTTAGAAGCGATGTTAAATATGTGAACAAATATCTATCTAAAGAAAATTAATGGGATATTAGTATGTAAATATGAACCTTGTGGACAAAGGTATAGATGTAAGTTATGGGTAAAAACCTTTTGGATTGTACAAAGGAGGTAATTGTATAGGTGTACTAGAATGTAATTTGTGAACAATGTTGTAGATGTTTAATTATTAGAATATGTGGTAATATTGTTAGTGTGTTGATTTTACTAGGGCGATGGTATAGTTGGGAGCTATAAATATGTAAATTAATGTGGACTATGTGTGAAAAGGGTGTTACTCGTGAACTTGGGATATAAAAGGGAGAAAGGGCCTCTGGGTAAGTGAAAAGGAAGGAGGGAAAGGATATAAGTAGGGGAAGGGAGATGGGGGAAAGGAGAAGTGTGGGGGGCCAAAACCGGGGAGGGGGCGGGAGAGGGGACCCACCTGATGTGTCTAGGAATAGCTGGGAATGGATCTAGGTGTGGGTAGGACTAATGTTAACGTTGACAGAGTCTCCAAGGGTAGGTGTATACTTGTGGATATGTATGATGGGTAAAGTTTGGTGTAAGATGAAATGGTCTGGGCGTATAGTACAAATGAGTAGGAAAGGTATGTGTGTGTGGGTGAAGATGTAAGGAAGGGCTAAGGTGTGGCCTAACCAACGTTTAGTTACATGGTGGCTGGACCTGATGTAAATTGGGCCAGGTATATTGGGGCTTTGGAATACAGCAAAAAAACAATAAGTATTGATACCACAATCAAAAAAGTAATTACTATTGATAGCCAGCTAATTGTTCTCTGAAATGGAAACAATAGCAAACCAGAATTATCAAAAACCGTTAATAACAAACAGCATATAATATTCATCACTGTAAATTATGTTCTATCAATTCATTTAGTCCTTCAGGGAGTAGAGTTCTTAATCTGAAGATCCAGAACATCTCTCTGGATTGCAGTCTTTCTGCCCTTCCGCTCATTAATTCCTCTGGTATTTGTTCTATCCCTTTAAT
This sequence comes from Hyperolius riggenbachi, assembly GCF_040937935.1. NCBI lineage: Eukaryota > Metazoa > Chordata > Amphibia > Anura > Hyperoliidae > Hyperolius > Hyperolius riggenbachi. Next base: position 540,657,976 of record NC_090646.1, read on the forward strand.
CCTCATTAAAGAAGGATCTTGATTGTGGTGTTCTCTAAAATGTCTTGATACACTATGTAAATTATAGCCCTTTTCAATGTTTCTCCTGTGTTGACCTACCCTTGCTCTTAGTTGTTGTGTGGTCCTACCTATGTATTGTAGGCCGCATGGGCAGGACAGGAGGTATACCACATATCTCGTTTCACATTGGATTGTCGTTCTTATATTAAATTGTTCTTTTGTAACAAAAGACTCAAATATATTGCTCCCATCTACTATGGATTTGCAGCATAGACATTTTTTATTGTTACATCTCATATTTCCTTTCTGTGCTGTTTCCACCAATTGTGTCTTCATTTTTGTAAACGCCTTTGGTTTGCTTGGAGCAATTAGGCTCTTAATTGTCCTAGCTCTTCGAAAGGTGCATTGGGGTTTAGTTCCTATATTTGTTTTAACCACTTGAGGACCTAGCCTTTACCCCCCCCTTAAGGACCAGCGCTGTATTTTCAGATCTGTGCTGGGTGGGCTCTACAGCCCCCAGCACAGATCAGCTGGCATGCAGAGTGATCAGATCGCCCCCCTTTTTTCCCCCCTAGGGGGATGATGTGCTGGGGGGGTCTGATCGCTTCTGCATGCTGTGGGTGGCGGGGGGGGGGGGGCACCTCAAAGCCCCCCTCCGCAGCGACATTCTCCCCCTCCCTCTTCTCCCTCCCTGCCCGAGAGATCGGAGGCTGCACAGGAACGGATCTGTCCTGTGCAGCCTCTAATAGGCTCCCCGCTGTCATGTGACAGCGATCCCCGGCCGCTGATTAGCCGGGGATCGCTGATCCACTACAACGCTGCTTGTAAAAATGTAAACAAAGCGGATTATTTCCGCTTGTGTTTACATTTAGCCTGCGAGCCGCGATCGGCGGCCCGCAGGCTATTCACGGAGCCCCCCGCCGTGAATTGACAGGAAGCAGCCGCTCGGGCGAGCGGCTGCTTCCTGATTAATTAGCCTGCAGCCGGCGACGCAGTACTGCGTCGCTGGTCCTGCAGCTGCCACTTTGCCGACGCGCGTTATGAGTGCGCGGCCGGCAAGTGGTTAAGGAAGGGATCTGCTCTCAGAAGATGCCAATGCTTATTGAGTATTCCTTTTATTTTAATGTGATCCATCGAAAATCTAGTGACGAATCTTGGTTCTTCTAATTGTCGTCCATCCATTGTCTGTTCTATTTCTTTTTGTTGCAAAAGTTCATGTTGTGTGAAAGTTCAAGCTTTTTCCTTGGCACTTTTAATAAGTGTTTCTGGGAAACTTCGTTCTTTAAACTTCCGGTGTAGAATTTTTGCTTGTTTATCATAATTCTCCTGATCCGTACAGTTCCTACGTATTCTTTTGAATTGGCCAAACGGTATATTTTCCCTCCACGGTTTATGATGACAACTTTTAAAATGGATGTATGAATTTGCGTCAACTGATTTAAAATAATTCCTGCTTTTAATTCTCTCATTTTTATGATAAATTTGTAAGTCCAGATAATCAATTTCAGTCTTATTCTGTTTATGTGTAAGTGTTAGACCGAAAGTGTTATTATTGAGATATTGGTTGAATTCAAAAATAGTCTGCTCCTCACCCTCCCATATAAAAAATAAATCATCTATATACCTTTTATAAAAGATAATATTAGAATAAAAAGGCATATTAGTTGCCAACATCCTTTCTTCAAAATGTCCCATCGTTAAATTATCGTAACTTGGGGCAAAATTTTATCCCATTGCTGTTCCCCTAATCTGTTTAAAAATATCATCATTAAAAGAAAAAATATTATGGTTAAGAATAAAATTGGTTGCGGTCACTAAAAATTCCTTTTGTTTTGTTGGGAGTTCTAGATCCAAGGAAAGGAAGTGGGCTATTGCTTCTAAGCCCGTTTGGTGGTTAATATTAGAGTAGAGTGTATTTACGTCCATCGTAACCCACCTATATTCGGGCTTCCAGCCTATATCTTGTGATAGGGCCATCAAATGTACGGAATCTTTCAGATACGCTGGTAAACTTGGTCCATATCTTTTCAGATGGTCATCGATCAGTTCTGATAAATGTGAGGTAATGGATGAGGTACCTGAAATAATAGGTCTTCCTGGAGGTCGATCTATACTTTTATGTATTTTCGGTAAAAAATAGAAAAATGGCATTTTTGGAAATTTAATTAAAATATAGTCTCTTTCTTCTTTATTCAAAATTCCTTCCTTAAATGCACTTTCTATTATGCTTTTTAGATTTTCTTGATACTCATTGGAGGGGTCCCCCTCCAACTTCTCATAATATGCTCGGTTTTGAAGAATGTTGTTTGCTTCTTCTGCATAATACTCTCTGTCCATTAACACAATTCCTCCTCCCTTATCGGCCGATCTTATAACAATTTGTTTATTATTTTTAAGTCTTTTCATGGCACTTCTTTCTCTCTTTGTTAGATTATCTCTCTTTACTTCCTGTGGTTGTTCTTTTTCTATCCCTCTAAATTCTTCCATTACAAGAGCATAAAATGTTTCCAACTGTGGGCCTCTATGTGTAGTTGGGTAAAAGTTCGATCTGTTCTTAAGTTTTGTGTGTATGTATTTCTCCATTTTAATTTCTCCTTCATTCAGTAGTACTGTGGGTATCTCAGTCATGTCTGTTGTAATCAGACATGTATCTTTGGCCACTTTGGAATTTTTTAGTCTTTTCATTGTAAAATAACGTTTTAATGTAAGTCTTCTGATGTAGCTATTTAAGTGCACGAATAGTTCAAATAAATCTGCTTTTTCATTAGGGCAGAACGATAATCCTTTTTGTAGAATTAAAATCTCATCTTTTTGTAAGGTATGTTTAGATAAATTAAATATACATCTTTCTGTGTTGTCTTTTGATTGCTTTGTTTTTTTTTTAAATTCGTTTCTATATTTACCTGTTGGTTCTTTTTATTGCTGTGCCCACCTCTCCGTCCTCTTTTTATGGGCTGTTTGAAGCTCGTCTTTTGTTTGCCCGAAGTGATGGTGCAGAGGTGAATTTCGGGCTTTTTAGCTGAGGAATTAACGTAGGTGCAGACTCCCTTGCGGTGGGTAGTTCTAAAAAAGAGCTTTCTATAACTGTGTCTGATCCCTGTGTGTTCTCAGGTTGTGAGACTGGGTGAAAAAAATCTTTTATGGTAGTCTTTTTCTTTATTGTTATGGCCACTGAGGGTGGTGATACTTGTGATGGACGTGTAGTCATTGTGTCCAAAGTGAGTTTTTCTTGTCTTGCTTCAGATCCTTTCTGTATAATAATGTTTGGTTCCAGGGGCTGTGGGTGGGGCCGTGAGGTGGCTTGGGGTTAATGAAGATTTGGCGGTGGAGTATCGTAAATACTGATTTGAGATAAAGAACAGATTGCATTGTTTAGAGGAGTAGAGGTTATGGTTGGTAAATGAACTACAGAAGGTCCTGCAAGGGAGTCTTCTGTATGACCATTGGTGGGGATCCTCTTCGGAGATTTAGATCTATTGTCCTTCTGTATGGTTGAAGTGTGACGTTCTTCTACTGTTTCAGATTTTTTATTATTCTTTTCAGGCAATGATTTTTGGAGAGGGAACCGTGGTTTGGGAACTGGTGTATACTGTATGTGGGTTTTCGGTGTGGTCTCTGGGGGAAATTCCTTGGTGGATGAATTCTTGGAGTGTCTGGATTTTGTGGGTTTTGTTCTTCTGGTGGTTTCTGATAAGGTTTTTTTTAGACGTTCAGTGTGATTTGCATAAGCTGTTCTGTCTCTATTTAGTTTGTGGGTTTTGTTTTCAATAATATCGCATTCAAATTTTCTCAACCAGTTGTGTAAATTATATGATAGAGAGAGCTGTATTCATTGGTAGTAGTGTATGGAATAAGTGAATTTCTAAGAGTAGTAATCTTCGGTTCCAGCTCTTTTAATATGGACGTCCTTTTCCTTATGATCCTTTCCATTTTCCCTTTTGATGTTTGCTCTAGATATTCGTAACCATTCTGTCGTTAATTCAATGTCTTTAGGGAAGGGGGTATCTGTCCTATCTCTTAATCCATTTGGAGAGATTCCTTCTTCAACATACATTTTCTGCATTTCAATATCCGCTTGATTTAAAAATTCTGCTTTTAACAAGCCTTCTAATTCATAAATTGAAGGTCTCAGATCTGGGGTCTTAATTTTTTCTTTTGGTTCACTAGACTGTTCATCACTTTGTGTTATTCCTCCATCTTTTTTAATTTTAAATTGGGAAAACAGTTTAGATCAATCATTGCGCGCATATATATGTGTATAAATGTGTATACCACATTTGTATATAGCCATTTAGGTTTGGTGCTTTATCATATTTTAGATGAGGTACACGGTATCCGTGCAGTGAAACATTTATGAGTGTTCCTCTTGACTAATTATTCCGGGATTAGATATTTAAGAAAAATGTTTTATTTTAGGTTCTGTTTATTGACCTGATGAAGCGGGCTGCGTCCCGTGAAACGCGTTGTCTACAGCTAAACCACTTTATTTTAATAAAGACTCCTTTTTCCACCTATATGAGTCTTCAGATGAGGTAAGATACCTCTTTTTATTTATTTTTTTGGAATCTATTTTTCTGCTAATGGCTTGTCAATAAGATTAAGGGCGCCTCCACCAATTGCCTCCTCACGGTTTAGGGCCCCTAAAATGCCAGGGCAGTATAGGAACCCCACAAGTGACCCCATTTTAGAAAGAAGACACCCCAAGGTATTCCATTAGGTGTATGGCGAGTTCATAGAAGATTTTATTTTTTGTCACAAGTTAGTGAAAAATGACACTTTGAGGAAAAAAAAACAATAAAAATCAATTTCCGCTAACTTTTGACAAAAAATAAAATCTATGAACTCGTCATACACCTAACAGAATACCTTGGGTGTCTTTTTTCTAAAATGGGGTCACTTGTGGGGTTCCTATACCGCCCTGGCATTCTACGGGCCCAAAACGGTGAGTAGTCTGGAAACCAAATTTCTCAAAATGACTGTTAAGGGGTATAATCTGCAAATTTTGATGACAGGTGGTATATGAGGGGGCGAATTTTGTGG